>NW_019520466.1:151768-159776 GCF_002814215.2 Seriola lalandi dorsalis
GCTTGCCCACCTTCCACTCCTCAAAGACTTTGATCCTCCGACCAAGTCTTTCGAGGCATTAATAAATTCCCCAGTAGTCAGGCTCACACTGCAGTGCTTAAGAAGCAAAAAGCTCACTTTAAAACAGAAAACAAAGCTTAGTACGACGTTCCACTTAAACTTTGTTCCTTTAAGATTTTATATAAGAACAATTTCTCTCCAGTTACATAGATGATCTTCAAGTGACCTTTTCTTAGTTCCAGTGAAAAAGAGATTGCTTGAGAGGAAAACATTAACATCCTTCCTTGGATGAAGTTTTGGCAGAGTAGAAAATGAGTGTTTTGTAACTGTGTGCATGAATCCTGCTCCTTTTGCTGCATCCAGACACTTTATAAGTGCATAAATCAACCTCCAACCTCTGTTGTCAGAGAAACCAGTCTAGAAAGCATTTTTTAATGACAGAGCTTCATCGTTTTACAGGATTATAGCCTTTGTGGAAAATTGTCCGCCCTCACAAATATTGATTAGACTGCCCAAGACCACAGCACTAACACACTTTATATGAATTTGGTTTTGGTGTGGATTTTCTGTTTGAATCCGTTCTCTGATCCCTCTGGCCTCACCAGTAGCTCAGAGGAGGCATATGAGCCCATTACAAGTGAGCTTAGGGAATTATGTTGGCTCTGTGAAAACTAGACATAAAGGAGTATTTTCTCTTGCAGCCGAAGTAAACAAAAGAATGTAATAATAGCAATACCTGCAAAATTTCAACCATTTATTTATATATATAACATTGATAGAATGTCACGGTTACTACCACAAGAGGTATGAACTGTAAATTAAGTATCGATTAAACCTTTAATTTGTTTTCTGTCCACGTTTCTTTCTACCTTGCTAATAACTGTCTACTTTCTTTCTCTATTTTCTTCTTCGATCCTCACCTCAAACCCCCTCTCTCCAGGTGGCCCTGGGTCAAGAAGATGACTCCTCCAACCCCAAGAGCTCTTCAGATGACTCCTCTAAGACGGTGGGCCTCCTGACCGGGCAGGCCCCCCTCTCGCCCCTGAGCCGCTGGATGCTTCACAGTAAGAGCAGAGCTGCTAATGCCACCTCTCTGGAGCTGCCCTACCGCTCCCCGGTCCCTTTCTCCAAGCAGGAATTCTCTAAACAGGAGTTCTGGGAGATGTTGGGCAGCGACTTGCTCAAGCCCGACGCCTCCAGCTCTAGGGTCAAACGCCGGCCCATTGTAAAGACCGGCAAGTTCAAGAAGATGTTTGGCTGGGGAGACTTCTATTCCAATATCAAGACGGTGAGGCTTAACCTGCTGATCACCGGCAAGATTGTGGATCACGGTAACGGCACGTTCAGCGTCTACTTCCGCCACAACTCCACGGGGCAGGGCAACATCTCGGTCAGCCTGGTGCCACCCGTCAAGGCGGTGGAGTTTGACCTGGAGCGCCAGAGCGTGGTCTACCCCAAGGACTCCAAGATCTTCAATTGCCGCGTGGACTATGAGAAGGTGGATCGCAGCAAGCGCACCTCGCTGTGCAACTACGACCCGTCCAAGACCTGCTTCCAGGAGCAGATTCAGAGCCACGTGTCCTGGATTTGCTCCAAGCCTTTCAAAGTCATCTGTATCTACATATCCTTCTACAGCACGGACTACCGCCTGGTGCAGAAGGTTTGCCCGGACTACAACTACCATAATGAGATGCCCTACCTGCCCTCGGGCTAGAGGACTTGTAGGGGGGGAGGAGAGGTGGGAGGGGAGAGGATAAGGGGGATGAGTAGGCGTTACTGCAGCACACGAGGAGGAAACCAGGGCTGTGAATCGTCCTTAATGCCAGTGTGGCAGCGAGACATCTTAAAAACACCCCCTCTCTGTAGCCTGCCTATTGCAAGATGTAAAAACATATATGCAAAACACAAACTACAGTATGCAGATGATGAGGCATTGGGAATGCTTAACGGCAGCATTTGTTAACTGGACTGGTAGTAAAACTCAAATACCGCCAACACACACATTCTTACCTCAATCCAGTGTCTAAATGCCAACGTCTCGCCTGCTATTTCTCTCCTCCATTAAGTCATTTGTGAATGTTGTCTGAATGTCCTTTTAATCACCCTTTA
This sequence comes from Seriola lalandi dorsalis, assembly GCF_002814215.2. Lineage (NCBI taxonomy): Eukaryota > Metazoa > Chordata > Actinopteri > Carangiformes > Carangidae > Seriola > Seriola lalandi. Next base: position 153,878 of record NW_019520466.1, read on the forward strand.
CAATATTGCTCTTTTGCAAAGTCACAAGGAAAGTCTTTTCAAGTCTTTAAATGCTGTGATATGATTCACTGGAGAGTTGTATTAGAATTCAGACTCCATTACAAACATTATACAGCAGTTTAACAGCGTACACTGTACAGGAAATAATCATGATTTCAAACTTGCCAGAGGGAAGGCAAAGCTTTGTTTTTCTCACAAAGAACAGATGAATGTAAAGTGTAACCAACCACAGGATCATTCAGGTTACACTCCAGGTCTTTTTAAAGGGCACCTTTTTTGTTTTACATGAACTCAACATTTAAAGTTCCTCTTCTGACTCTCTCACACCCTGCCCACATCCCCACATCCCACCATCCCACCATGGAACTGCCACTGTGTTTACCTGCCACATCTAATTACTATATATCCTTCAGTTATGTCACGTCCATTTCAATGACAGAGGAAAAGAGGCAGGTAGAGAAAAAAATAATAACAAGAAAATTTGCAAGAAAAAGCAATTGCTCAACAAAGATTCAGGGCCAGGGCTTAAGACAAGTTCAGTGCGGGGGAAATAACTAGATTCTGCATAGAGACAGGATTGGCCCTCCACACTTAACAGAGAGAGAGAGAGGTGGGGGAGTGAGAGAGGGAGAGACTCAGTGAGCTCTTTTAATTAAAGTGGGGAAGGAGATGTAGAGTATGCAGCTCCGTCTATTGTCCCCTCTGTATGAAAAAGATTACATTTTGTTGCCGTCAGGATTCCTGATTTCACGCCTTGATAACTTTGACTGTGTGAGGGAGATTGCTCTCTCCCGACAAATACTGTGTTCACTAAAGTCGGCCCGTTATCTTGAATAAATGAAAATATTATCATAATAATTACATATAATTTAATCTCCTTTAGAACTAATTAAGGTTTCAACGAGAGGGCGAAATGTATTCCTAAAAATCAAGTCAGCGGGTAGGAGGATAAGAGGACGTTCATGGGGATTGTTGTGTTTTTTTGTGCGGAGCCGGCAGCCAAAGCTCAGCTCAGAGTTAACTGCTCTCATTAAGATAAATGGCCAGTGGCTGGCCCATCTCATGTTGCTCTCACAAACAATATCAGAGGAGAGCAGCGCACGACGGAGCAATGAATTAGGTAACATGACATTTTGTGCGCTGAGAGGTTACCGCCATCCTGCTCGTAAGGACACAATGACTTCTCGGTTCATTAACGCTGAACAGTCACAACAAGTGTGAAGAGCCGTTCGACGGTGATATCAGATAACCGGTTTGACACTAATATACTGTGATATCAGGGATGCGGCCAAGATCTGTGCGTGTGCATGCCTGGCTGAAAGTGTGCAGCGACGTCCCAGGTGCAGCAGGTGGTCAGCGGTCACCATGAAGCCCTCCTCCTATGGGGGAGGAGGTGTAGCATAAGGCCAGACATAAATGCATGGCCTTGCCTGCTCTGTGTGAGCCTGGAGAGCAGCAGTAGGAGGGAAAACACAGTCACAGGGCTAAAGATAGTAACAAAGACCTGCAAATCTGCACTTCAAAGCTCTGAGTTTTCAATTTACACTTAAAGAGGAGGGGCAGCTCCTCTCCATATGCAACCAAATCAACTCGTGGCCCACAGCAAATGGCAGCGGTGCACAAACAAGTCTGCAGGGGACAGACAGCTGCACCAGCCACAGCCACCGTACAAGCTGCTCATCTGACTGAGTCGAACCTCTGTCTCCTCTTGCGTTTGACCGTTTTATCACAGCAGATATTTCATACATGCGCAGCTTGTCTGCCTCGCTTGCTGACAGCACACATACAGTGGGCTCCAAAAGTCACAGAAAGTTCTCTTTGAGTTTTGGACCCCCACCCCTTGCATCTGTCTGGCTCCACTCTAACTGTGCTTCGAAGTATTTCCCCATCAAGAATCCTCGGTCAAGAATCCTCACAAGGAGGATTTCCCTAAAGAGTCTACAATCAATCACAGTGCTCATTATGAGCCGTAGAGGCAGATTCTGATTTCTGTCATCGCACTAACAGTCAACACAGTATTGATTTGAAAGCATACAGCCCCAGTGGAAAACATAGATGTTTTGGCAGCAGCTCAATCTAAACGCCTGACACTTGTCTGAAGGTCCTTTTTCCCTGTAGCTCTGGATGAAATGCAAAGTCTCATGTGTGTAGAATCCATCAACCAGCATGAATGAACCACTGCCTCTTGTTCTGTTCATCCATTTTTCCTCATCCTCCAGCTTTCCCTGCCTGCGACTCCTCCATACGTCTGCATGTCACTCAGCCCCGCTGTCTCCACGCTATTCTCCTCTTCCTGTGTGTGACCATAACCTCTCTACCTCCCTTACCCTGGCGTTGAACCCTAAGGCGGGTAGTTCCTCATTGCTGCCCCGCCCGCCCGCCCTCCTGCACACAGCGCCGAGCTGAGCTGGCTAATCTCTGTGAGCTTAACGCCGAGCCAACGGAACATCAGCAGTGAGAACTCCCCTCTCTCCTTGTCTATCTATCTATTTCGCTCTATATCTATATCCCATCAAACAAATGTGTGCGCAGACAGTCTTTAAGATGTGCTGGTTTAGGTATTTTCCTCTCTCCTGTTCAAAGCATCTTACATAAGCCCCTTGGATTGCGAGGACATGAAATCTCCTCAACGGCATGCCAACAGAGTGCCCGACACAGATACGCCCCAGTAACCTCAATACTCCTCTCGCCCTCCTGCAGGACGTCCAGAGAGAAGTTGGATACTCACACATGTTGGAATCAAAGCTGGGCACCGTGAGCCCACAGCATTGAACTCATGTAGAAAAACAAACAAACAAACAAACAAACAAAAAAAACAAAAAAAAAAAACAACGACACATGGTGGGCTACCTGTGGAGAATAAGCCCCTTACTCTGCTCCTCACCAATCCTCTCAGATTTACAGCAATACTCTCACTGAGACTCCACCTTCTCCGCCTCTCTGGAGCGAGTTAAAAAATAAAAAATGAAAAAAACAAAACAAAAAACAACGGCTGCTGGACTAAGTTTAAGAGACAGTCGTGTTGCTGCGGGATGGACAGTGTTGTTACGGCAGCAGCCTTACTGTTGAACCATCTAGTGCCAACAGACATGTGGATATTTGGCCTTAGAGACTGCGAGACAACACTGGTCCACTCAGCAAAGAATAGTAACAAAACGCAACTGTCAAAAACATAAATATACATATATATATATAAAGGCTACGAGTCCTCAGATCTGAATAAAGTTGTATTTAAATGTGGGTCATGCAGTGGAGGTCGTCTGTTTTAACTTTTGGTTCCTCACGGTTTTGTTTCTGTATGTCATGTGGATGATATACTGTATGGATGATATGATGGCATTTACTGTGGTTTTGGACATTCTAAAAATCAATAAAGTACACACAAGTACTTGAGCCACGTCAGTTGTAGAGAAACACACCTGCTCTTATATCTGCTTGTGCTTCATGTGTAGGAAGAGTGTGTCAACAGTGCTGAAGTCTCTATTTTCTCCTATTTGCATATCCATACTGTGAGCCGACGGCAAAGGGGGAAGATGTGACAAAAAATGTCTCTGCTGAGGGCTTCTTGCAGATATACATACAGAGAGAGAAAGAGGAGGGAAAAGGAGCAGAGGGGGGGAAATGGGGTTGAGAGAGAGAGAGAGAGGGGAAGGAAATGTTTCAGCTGGAATGATGCATGAACACAACGCCATCCTCTAATTAGCCTCTTCTTTCTTTCTCCCCGCTCCTCTCCCTCTCTCTCACTCTCAGTTTCTTTGTTGTGCATCTTTGTGCTCCCCGTTCATTTTAAGATGTAATTGACATTAAATTCATTCTACTTCTTAATTAAATCCCAGACAACTGTTAACGAGGGGATGGGTTCAAACATTCAGCTCACAACATCCCTTTAAACAAGATCGATTAAGGCATGGCTGGCGGCAAAGCCAGGCCCTGCAACCCCCCCACCCCCACGCCCCCTTGTTCCCATAAAAGTGCTGCCTGCCTCAGGATAACCTTGCCGGAGATGATGAAAGGGAAGCAAATAAGTCAACACGGAGACAGAAGAATAGAAATCTAATTTGGAAGAAAGCTGGATTGAGGTTAATGTGAAATCTGTGAGAGCAGGATTCTGGGTCAAACACGCACATGGACGCACATACCGCAACACGTGCACAGACATACACACAGAGAGAGGCTGGAAACTACAGGCAACAACCATTGACAACGGGCATAAGGGTTTACAACAAGTTGTAGAAGAAGAGAAAACAATTCAAGAGTATGAGTTTCTCAGAACGGAAAGGGCATTTCAGCATGAGTAATGAGAAGCTGGACGATAGTCATTTGAGAAAATAACTAGTCATGGCACGAAGAGGCGGGAGAAGGCGTGCGAAGCTTAAAATGATAAATAGACATTTGGAAAAATAACCTTGAGGTATCAAAACGTGCGTCCTGGAAAAAAACAGGCAAAATATGTAACAAGAGAGACTCCTTGTTAGCACTTTGTTTTGAAAAACAAGTCTATCAGGTTTGCAATTTAATCCTGTAGAGTGATAATTATGAGTCATTTTCCTCCATGACATATTACACCACAAAGTGGAGTATTGCTCTGCCGGTAGATATTGCACCCTGCAACATCATCCCTTCACTAACAGTGTTGACAAAGTCGACGCTCAACCACGACGCTCTCATTTCTTCACACTTTGAAATCATCAACGAGGATTAGACCGGTATGCCAGTTTGATGATATACAGAACCAGAGTGCAACTGAGGTTTTATTAAAAAAAAAAAAAAAAAAAAGAAGAGATTTCATCAGTCATCTGTTACTAATATGATACAAGCTTCTCCCTGACAACAGTCACATTAAATCAGTCTGTGAATCCTGCAATGAGGATAATCTTCCAGGCATCATTTTGTTTTTTAATCTATTTTTGTAATTTCCCCCCCTCATTTAAAGGACTAATTTATCCGCAAACCTGTCCTGGTTTGAATAGGTGTGTTGAGTAAACTTACTAACCCATCTGAAAATTTCATTAGTCTGGGGTTTCAGAGATTTCGGTATCTCATTATGGTGTAAATGGGGTTTAAGAGGCTTTTTCTCCCTGAGAAGAAATGTAAACTCCGGGTGAAACTGAAAGAATATTGGCGTGAGTTGTGCACAAAATCCAGCATACTTTTTTATATAACAAACCTAGTCCATCATTAGTGTCTTTCTAATGTGTTTCCACATCATGGACTGCAGATCTTATAGAAATTGATTAGAGCTTTTGTTACCTGGATACCAACTCCATCCAGATGCAATTTATTATTGTACTTTACCTCGCTGCACTTGCTAAATTCGAATACACTTGATGTTCTTTGATATTCTGGATTGCTTGTCGGGGTGGTCATGGTCACGCTCTTTCTAGGGGCACAAATGTGTAAATGCAAATGTACACATGCACTTGCTGCCTGCACACACGCACACACGTGTACACACACACACACACACACACACACACACACACACACACACACACACACACACAAAAACAAGCAACCTTAAGTGGTTTCATGCTCCAGCATCCTAATAGTCTCTCTGCCCCGCCTCGTCAATCACGGAGCCCGGAGCAGAGTGGACAAGCAGGTGGGCCAAGTCTCAGCCACAGAGCATCATGAGAGACAGCTTACATCAGACAAGGACAAACACCGGATCAGCCTCTCAACTCCTTTCACGGCGGAGCACTGCATCTGCGATTCCACTGTAATTCTATACTTAGTGGACACACGACGCAGGGCTCATATGCTCGATCAAGGCCATGAGAGAGGCTGGAAAATTATAGTGCGGTGAAGGAGTGAAGGGGTTGAGGAAACGGGTCATCAGTCATCTGTTACTAATATGATACAAGCTTCTCCCTGACAACAGTCACATTAAATCAGTCTG
>NW_019520466.1:159796-174806 GCF_002814215.2 Seriola lalandi dorsalis
GGGGGGGGGGGGGGGGGGGGGGGGGCGATGGAGGCTGTGAGAGCTTGTTGCAAAAGAAAGCACAGATGGCCTCGGGCTACAACATGGTGGTAAGAGGGAAAAAATAACTGAATATACTAATTAGAAGGGCAGGATTTCACACACACCTCCATCAAGTCAACACTCACTACCTCCGCTCGACAAAATATGTTTTAACCATAAATCATTCTTACTCTGAGAAAACATGAGTTTGAAATGGAAATACTGATATCAAAGCTCAGAGGTTTTTTTTTTAACGCTTCACTGCTTCTTGTAACACAATAACACGAGAAGTGGAGTTTGGATTGCAGTAGGTGACAACAAATAGCTTCACACGTCGATGCCAATGCGGAAATTCAAGCTGTGGTGTCTGTGTCTTGCAATGTGGCAGGATTAGCTGGAGGCCATGATGAAGACATTAGGGCCGTGATCTCTGTATTAGACCGAAAAGAGGACATTTCCACTTAACTAAAGGAAGCGACGGAGAGGAGGGGTGATTTAAATTCAGTGACAAGGCTTTAAATACCAGCCAGGGATCACAGTTTTGCCCTTTGGCAAAGTAATTATTCACTCCCTTAGAAGACGATCAGGTGTGGACGTGTGGTTGTGTGGTCGTGTGCGTGCACATGCTTTTGGCGAGTGTGTCGGTATCTGTGTGTATGTCTGTGTGTGTGTGTGTGTGTGCGTGTGTGTGTTTGGGTGAACCGGGAGGGAATGAGGGAGGTGTGAAATGTTACAGTTTCTCCTCTTTTCATGTAACTGAGAAGTGTTTATGCCAAACTCTTCAGAGGAGAGAGAGGGCGCTCAGCTCAGGGCTCATATCAGGTGATAAGCGTGAGAAGGAAGAGAGAGGGAGACATAAAACAAGAGCTGGTAAAGGTTAGCTTTCCACCTCTCCATCACTGTCTCTCCGCCAGCTTGTTCTCTCCCCCCGTCCATTTCTTCTTTTTTTTTCTTCCCTTTATAACCTTCAGCCAGAAGCAGCGTGATCTTGTGGGGGAGGAGCTCTCTCCCGCTGAGGCCAGACAGAGGCCCAGCCCAGGGGTTGATAGGATGAGACTCTCATTGGGAAACTGTCCTTCAAAAACTGCAGCCTGATGGATTTTTGGTGCCCCGGTGTTGCTTCTATCTTTCCCAACACATCCTCGGTGCTTACTGCTCTCCCTGAAGCTCCCTCTATTGCCCCTAAGTTATCAACAGTCCCAACACACACACACACACATTTCTGCGAGTTTGTTTCTGCTGACAGTCTAGTCCTTAATACTGCAGGGCTGTTGCCTGATAAGTCAGAGACATAGTTGGGGGCCCTGATGCTTCTCGTTATCTTTGGGGCTGTTCACAAGAAACAGCCCACCACCCCCTCTGCACTCACTCACACACACACACACACACACACACACACACACACACACACACACACACACACACACACACACACAGGGTTGTCATGGGAGTGTGTTGGGCTCACATCGTTATCGGCTTACGCTCCTGCATGAGTTCATCACTAACCCAACGATCTGCAGACTCAGCTGCAGACAACACACAACACCTCAATCACTCCTCATTTGCCTCCTCTTGCTTGTCATATTTTACCACTTTTTTTTAAATCTTATTTGAGGAAGAGGAAATAGGGACCGTTCAAGAGAGAATTTATTTTGCTCTGTAAAAAGGTTTTTCTTTTTGAACACTTAAATTCTCTCAAAAGGCTGAGGCCTGTGTCGTGCTGGGCCCAGAGGTGTGCTGAAACCAGGATTGAGCTGCATGCAGGCTTTCAACGGTCACCTCAGCACCTTAGCGGCAGCAAATCTCCCTATGGGCAACAGGTAAAAAAATAAGCTCCACTCGCATAACACTAAAATGTAGTTGATGGACAAACGAGTTATCAGACTCTCTTTATATGAAATGGAAAAGTTTGGCTATTGTCCCTCTGTAAAATGTCTGAATAAACTTCCTGCTGCAGAGACCTCCTTTTATTGCTTTGAATGAGGTGAAATCGGTGGCGAGGCTTTTCCATTTACAACTCAGTAAAAAGAGAAAGCTACGATGGAGAGCGGGATCATTGCAGGAGGATAATTGGAAGACTAGACTTTAATGTGACCTCTCACTGGCAATGGATGGTCATGTAGCCGCAGTCTGACATTTTAGCGAGTTATAAGAGGTCCACAGGCTGATGTTGATTAATTATTTCACATACAGAGCTGGAATGTTTAAAAGGTGACCAAAGAAGGATAAAAACTCAGTCAGACCTGTTCAGCTCCTCTAATGTAAATGATCTGGAAAATGTGGTGGGAGAAGTATTGTGTTCTTTAAGTAAAAGCAAAACCAAGACGTGAAAATTGCAAGTAAGAGTCCTGCGCTAAATTCCATCGATTTTACACATCATGATTGTTATGTCATTGGCTGCATTATGGGAAACACTGGATCCGGTGTTTTTAGAATTTGGCCCATACCAGAGACTAAATAAAAAATAAGATGAATACTCTGAAAGCTTCAATAAATTCCTTTGAAACAGTGGAGTGTAAAAATAACACTTCGATTTAACAACAGAAACTTGCAGGCTATCTGTGGCACGTGCTCATATGTTACCTGCCGTTTTCCCTTTTAGAGAATCACATTACGTGCGACCCGTGTGATGACGCAGACTGAGCAGGCCTCTCCCAGCAGGAGCTGGTGGGTGGAGTTCGGTCGTCAGGGACGTTCAGCTCACCTGGTCTGGCTGCTCTCTATAAGCTGATGGCAGTCAGCCAGTCTCTCTTCTCTTCCACTTTGGTTTTGTTGTATTTGTACATTAATTTCACTCATGTAAAATAAACGTATTTTTAGCTACAGCCTATGTGCGGTCTCCCCTCTTTTGTCCAGCCTGGAGCAAACCATGAGCACAGAACCTCAAAACTGTATCAAAATACAGAAGTTCCTAAGAATCAAAGGCACAAAAATAATAAATAAATAAATAAAATAATAATCTTCAACCACAATGAACCAACCACAGACATAAGTCCTTTGCAGCACAGAAGTCAGTACCTGAACATGCGTGTTGTATTCTCCACCTGAGCACATATTATCTTAGTATTTACAGCCGGGGTACTTCTACCATCGTGGATATTCTCAGAATGTTCTGTACAATGTGCTGACACTCTGCTCATTTCAGTGATAGATATCTCTATTCAGCAAATATTTTCCTGCTCATTACCTGAAGGATAACGCCAGCTCCGTCTCCTGTACCCACTTAGACTCCTGCTTAAAACTGAATTATAGCCTGAACGGAAATCAGCATATACGAGTCCTAAAATCCTTCTGAATGGCTCACGATTTTACTCTAGTACTCCGACCAAACACGGCATCACTCTGTGTTTTGTCCTGAGCTCCCAGCGTGACCTCAGCAAGAGCTCGCTTTACAAATCTTGACGCTAGCTGTAAAATACTGCTGTCAGGGAATAACGGCACACCAGGGAGCTGATACCTTTTGCCTTACAATACTGTAATGTGTCGACCTTCACCTTAAAGATTTTAACATACTACTGGAACTTCTATTTTGGCTTTTAAATAATTGGATTATTGAGGTTGCATGGGCCAGGGGATTCTAATTCATCGCTGGATGCCTCCTGCATTATGATGATTAATGGCTGGATCTGCAGAGCCCTCTCATTGGCTCCAGGTTGTCTTTTCAGCCACACATATACACCTCAAATATTTTCCACTGTGATATTTTCAATTCAGAGTCTGTTTTTGAAGATCTAAATCATGGTCAGAGCCCCTCCTCCATACACACACACACACACACACACACACACACACACACAAAGACAAACACACAGACAAACACACACACACACACACACACACACACACACACACACACACACACACACAAACACAAACAATGGAGCTGCCGGGGTAAGGCAGTCCCTTTCACACTGAGGGATTTCTTTCTGCATCAAACAAGTCAGGCAATTGGAATTATGACCAGGGTCAACGCTCCAGATGAAACAACAAGCCTCCCCTCTCCTGCTAAATTCACTTTCCACCCACCCCCGCCTCACCACTGTCCTTGACTCCTCTTGATCCTTTCACCTTGAGGGGGGGAATTGTGTTATTCAGTGCTACAGCTATCACCCTGCAGCCATAACTTTAAGAGCTGACCTTACAGCCTCTTGCAAACATGGTAGCCTGAGCGCTGGCTTATTGATGGAGGCTCTTTAACATGGTTCCTTTGTCTCTGCCTTGGGCATGAGGGAATAAATCAACTTTACCAATGTCTTCTTAATCCCCTTCCTACATCTTGACATCCCAGTAAGAGCTGACGGTTACCCGGGGTCAGGGGCAAAAGGCCTCCCATAGTCACTGTATATACACGCAGTGACATGTCGCTCCTGGAAACTGCCAATCAACTGATGTACAGCACACACACGCACACACATGCACAAGCACACACACACACACACACACACACACACACACACACACACACACACACACACACACACGCACACGCACGCGCACACGTCAGATTGAGGTGGAAGGTGGTCGTCTCTCCTGTGACTCCATCTATCACTATTATCATAACCCAGGAGCGAAGCGGCAGGTCACGTTTCATGCACATAAACGCAATCACATGCACATGCACACAAGCGCAAATATAAATTCCTACACGTCTGAAAATAAAGGTTTCTGAGGCCTGAGAACAACAGTCACAGATAGAAACACTTGCAGGCAACTGATAAGGCAGTGGCGGCGTGTGGGTGGAGATTTAGGGAAGGAAGGAGGGTGATTGCGGGAGGGACGTGTGTGGGTGATGTGGGGGAGGGCAGCGCAGGACGAGGGCGGGGAAGTGGATGTTTTATGAGGCCCTTAACATTTACTTCCCCAGCGTTTCAATCCGCCGTGTCTATTAAGGACGGCTGCTCCTCCTACGTGTTCCCCATCCATCAAAGACCGAGAGACATGAGGCCCCACACTGACAGACAGCTCGATATGATGGAGGGAGAGAAAGTCGGTATCAGGCAGGGGAGGGAGAGAAAGTGAAAGTACGGAGAAAATGAATGAGGGAGAGGATGAGAAAAAAAAGGGTCACGAGTGGAACGCTGCAGAAAATACAGTCGCAGCCAGAGAAAGGCTGCGATGGAGAAAACGCTTTCAGGTACAAACAAAACCGTTAAAGACGAGTTCCGCACAAGGAGCTGAAGCAGCATTTTGTCTCAGAATATGCTTTGTTCAAGGTGGGCTGCTGTCCCTTTCACAGACGCGGTCTGAAGCACGACAGACTCTTGTGACTCTGAACAATGGACCAAACACACGCCGCCTGGCGAACAACATTTTGCGAGGAGCAGTGAAGTCAAACAAGCCATAAATAAAAAGAGACCCTGAGAAAATAGATGAGGTCTTCATTCTGTGTGACAGAGTGTATGAGGTGTGTGTGGGTCAGGGAGGTGTCCAGCTCTGTTCAGGGTTTAGTAATACGTGTAACCCCTGCAGGTCACTGCTATTAATTACAAACGTAGCCAGCTATCCTTCCATTAATCTAAATTTAGAGTCTAGACTAAGCTCCCGCTTGATGCTGCCGCTACACAGCGCTGTGCCAGCCAACCAATCACATAATAGATTTTCTGCCCTCTGGCCGACCGAAGACAAGGTCCACTATCTGCAAACTAATCATAGCCACAGTCTGACACTCTCAACCTGCTGGCAGCCAAGGTCAGCGGACCAATGACCACCACAACACACATTTGGGGAGAAAATTGCTGCAAATCACAGTGGGAGACGACGTGAGGCTGAAAACTCTGACCACCTGAAATGCATAAAATCAGGCTCGCTAATGAGTACATGGAGCTAATGATCATTGCAGTGATGAACAGCTGGTTTGAGTTGCTGTTTCGTCTGCCTTCGGCCTTTTATCTTAATCAACGGCACACATATGTGCAGCGATGTTCCCACTCCGAGGCGGCCCCGGCTGGCGCTCACCGACAACGTGCGTAGGTCAGAGAAGGATCCATGGGGAATTTGCGTTACAACAGATCAACAAGGAGAGAGGGGAGAATGAGAGGGTAAATGAGACAGAGATGGAGAGAGGGGAAAAGAAGAAGAGAGTTGCTGAAAGAGACTGAAAGAAAAAGGGAGAGAGGGAAGGAAAGGATGAAGGGGGGTTGGAGGATGGAGGATGGGGGATGGAGGATGGGGGGGTTATACCATCCTGTAACCTTGTGTTCCCCTGGCCATACTGCCCCTGGGCTGCTGTACCCCCCTCTAGCAATTAATCATCTGATACTGAGCTTACTCAACCGACAACCAGCTCCCCCACATCCTAATTAAGCCAGGAGAGGAGAGGAGAGGAGAGGAGAGGAGAGGAGAGGAGAGGAGAGGAGAGGAGAGGCAGAGGCAGAGGCAAAACAGCGACTGAAGGACAATAGATAAAGAAAAAGGATGGTCACTGACAATGCAGAAAAAGAACAGGTACAGTAGAGTAAACTGTAAGCCAGTAGCAAATGAGAAAGAAGGCAAAGGGAAGAAATCCAAAACTCCAGGCCAGTGCCTATGGATTGGTAGTGAACATAATGAAAAGCCTGTGCCAGCCTGTGTCGAGGACCATCTATCTACCAGACTGGCGAAGCAGGCACCATGCTGGCGCCAAGGTTATTCTACAAAGCTCAAAGACTGTTTCTGCATGTGTGTGACCGCGTATGTGTGTATGATTGTGAGTGTATGTGTGTGTCTGACAAAATGTGTGTGTGTGTGTGTGTGTGCAAGTATGTGTTTTATTTCAGTTTTGTGTGTATTGTGAGAAAATGCTGCAAGTTGTGTGAGTACATGTATTCATTCTTACATGTGTGTGTAACTGGGTGTAGTGTGTGTGTGTGTGTGTGTTTGTGTATTGGAATGTGTGTGTGCATGACTTGTTTTCATTCTGCAGGAGCCTTTTCATCTTTGGTCCAGGATACCGGGAGACTTGATGTCCTCGCTCTTCTTCCTCCTGGCTGAGGCACACTTGCGTTGTCCCGGCCACCTGCCAGCCAATTAGCTGAGCGGGCAGAAGCAGCTGCCCAGTAGCAGGTGGACGTCCATCCCAACATCCCTACCACCTGCTAATGCTAATGGCTCTGATCTTAGGGACCACTGGACTGGGCCACCAGGGGAGGCAGGTCAACTGTGGATAGAAATCACTAAGGCTGAGCTGAACTGAAGCTTTACTGAAGCATGGCACAACCCTCCAGTGGGCATGTTCAGAGGGCAGCATGTACTGTACACTAGTGCAACTGCCTGACTGCTAGAAGACTTTCTGCTGTTCAACAGAATACTTTGGTGAAGTTTGGTTATGAGACCAGTGCGTGTCACCACAAAAATAAAGCCCTGCCTGTCTGTTTACAACCATCTGCTGTCAGACCTGGCTGCAAGGGGGGGAGCACAGGTGATACCAACACCACGCACTTCCATTAATACGAACTTTGAACTGTACACTCCAGTAAAGAAATGGAGGTACAATCCCTTTAAAAAAAACAACAACTTTATTGTTAGTATATTGCCTTAAAACTCAAAGGATGAAGCCCCATGAAAAGATTTGAAGATGTACATCTTTAAAAAAAAAAAAAAAAAGGCTCAGTATTTTCCAAACACAGCTGTTCACTGTAGATCTTAGAAATTTTACTCAAGTAGGAGGAGGAGTAAATTCTTCATTTTCTAAATTTTTCAGCTGATTAATATACACACACACACACACACACAATTGCTATTGAGTACTAAAGACAGTGTATGTGGGATCACAGATAAACTATGGTGGCTCACTGATGTGCTTTTAATGTTATTGGATTACATGGAGCTCTGTGGCTCTGAGGAATTAATAATTATATTGAGCTTTTTGTACACAAACACAACTTGTTAGTATCAATTTGTTGTTGGTTGTGGCCTATTGTTGGGATTTGTTGCCAATAAGAAACATTTAATTTATTGCAGCCTTATCCTTTGAAGCAGGCAGTATATTCTAAATATATTTGTGATAAAACAGAAACCCAGCCAAAGTGTACTTGGCCTGTACTTGTTCTTATCTTTTGACATATAGATCTTTGTGTACGAGGGATGCATATCTGGAAATAATATTGGACTTCCTCTTGAATCTACAAATTTGCACATACTGGTGCTCTTTTGAAAGTATTTCACTTTTCACACACTAGCTTTTTGTCTTCTCTGTCTGTGTTTGTTTGAGTTAACTTTTTGGTTAATTTTCTTTATTTTCTATTGATGAATTCATTCTGAACAAATAGTTGTTGTCAGTGCCAGAGAGGTTAATTGCCTCACTTCACTTTCTGTACAGGAAAAGATCAGGCTATTGTTTGGGAAGCCACTAAATGTAAGACCGAATGTAAAACCTTCAATGAACTGAGGATAAGTTTTTATATCAGTCAGGACAGACAGTAGCAAAATGAATATTTCTTCATGAAAAAAAATGTGGATTATTACTTCTGAAATATCTTCTGCAGGCATGCAAATATTTCATGGAGATTTTACGATCATTTTTTCTCTACATTATCCAGTCACTGACACAGATTTAAAGAAAGAACAGTCACATTGCCCCCGAGTCTGACTCTCCACAGCTCAACCTTGTACTCTCCATCGATCCCTCTTTACTCTCCATCACTTTGCACGGTGAATAATTAGCTCGGTCCACAGGTGGGGGCAGTGATGCAGTGGCTTTTAGCGATCAGACCTGAAATAGGCCTGCTCCTCTCCCCCTCGTAAAATGCCCCGACCCTTTTTCACTTTTATAGATGGAGGAGTAATATATGGCTTTATTTACGAGGACAGGCCCTGACAGATTTAATATTTTAATTCGGTTTTATGACCTGAACATAGGGCCGTGCAGGACTCTTTATTAGCCACCGGCATGAATGGACGGAGTGGCGGGGACCACCGGGCGGAGACGGGAGGGCAGGAAGTGACAGATACAGCCATTTCTCATGTATCCCTGCCTAAATACCGAGTATATCTCCACCTGATCTACTCCCTGCCCACACTGCTCCTCCCCTGCATGTCTCTATCATCCGTCTACAGTCCTCCCCCCATCTCCCCTCGACCCATAACTCCAATGAGAAGACATGGCCATGGAGCAGACAGTGCGAGTCTAATAGAGGGGAGATTGATGGTTCAAATGATTCAGGGCTGGTACTGAAGGGAGATTCATGCCCAGTACAACTCCCAGCTATTGGTTTGGAGATTGATGAATCAGAAGATACAGCCCTAAACTTTCCAGGCTTTTCATGGCTTCAGCGATTCCCTGCCAATACTTTGAGAGTTCAGGGTTCAGACTATTAACAGCTGATATTGGAGCCAGGCATGGGAGAGCTGATTGATGAATGTAATGATTCGAACTCTTCTGTGTAGATTGGTGGTCATTCTAAAAGCAGGACTCAAATAGTTTTTCACACTAAAAAAAATAAATAAATAAAAAAATCCCACACCAATCTGGTACCATGAAAAGTTTGATTACTTTTAATGGAAATCAATAGGGTTTCAGCACTCGCTCTCCAAGAGAATTTTTAATAAAGAGAAATTCATTATTTTACCGTACCACACACACTGCTATAATCTGTCTTAAGAAAAAGAACCAATAACCAAGATGCTTCTAACATGGACACCAATTTTTTTGTTCCAGTTTTGCTGCCAATTGAAGCATTTATCGTTTGACACAAAATTAACTGTCCACAAAGGTTGATTGACTAAAACTTCCAAAACAGAAACTTTGAGAGAAAACTGAGGAGCTCTTCAAAGCGCCATATCCGGTGGGACTCAGAGCAGTTCCCATGGGAACTGGCAAATGAGCGTCTACCCAGCCTCACCCCTCCAGCACAGTGCCGGGAGAACACAGTGATTATCGATCTGTCTGAGGCCCGAACAGCTCAACCAATCAATGGCTCTTTGAGTCCCCCAAGGATTGTGGGATAGAGGAGAAACAGTGTGTGTGTGCGGCGAGGGGGCCGCTGAAGTGGCAGTGCCATAGTGATTTCTGTCCAACACAAATCACCAGCTTAATTGACGGGCTTGAAATTGGTTTAAAAGGCCTGGTGCCCCCCTGCCTTCCTCCTCCCTGGCTGGCATCAAGACAGAGCGCCGTTTACAGGTATTAGTGTCATTATCCCCCCCGGGGACGGAGGTGAAGAGCCGGTCAGGGGCTGAGCAGGCCGGGATAGCAGCTCTTACAACACTTCACAGCCTGGTAGGGTACAGTTCATACATCTCACATACACTCACTGCCTTAGTCCTGCAAGAGCAAGTGTTACTGTTACTGCTAAGTATGCAAGACTTGTAGCATACTGATTAAAATAACCAAAACACAAACTCACATTTTAAAAATGTATTAATAAGAATTAACAGCAAGTCCTGGCATTTTAGAGTTGATATTTCTGAAACAATCAATTAATTAATCATTAATACAATAGAAAGAAATTAACCTACCAGAGTTTTCATAAACATGTCACTGTTTAATCTCGCTGTGCTCAAATGTGAGGACTTTTATTTTTTCATTTAAATTGGTTTAATATTATTGTATGTGAAAATGTAATTTACTGCCTGTATTATGTTCACTGGTAAAGTGCTACATTGGTGATGGTGCTGAAATAAATAAATATATGTATGTATGTATGCATATATATATATATATATATACACACACACATACATATGTGTGTGTATATGTATGTATATATGTGTGTATATGAAACGAACCTATGCAATAACAATTTAATAAGTTATGTATTAATCTTTTGCAATTTACAACTCATATTCAATAACAACATGAATTATGCTAATAAAAACAGGTTGTATTATACTCCTCTAAAAATAGGTTAACAGATTAGAAACATAATTTGAAAGAGTTGGTTTTCATACAACCATTACTCGTGTATTTAAGGCTGATTTCTATCTGTATTGATGCCATTGTACTCAACAAATTAATTGCAGCAATCTGAGAACTCAAACATCGCTAAAAGTAGTCAGACTGGCCCAGATTTATAAGTCAAACAATAATACTTTACTTTCTTTCTTTGTTTTTTTCAACAATGTTAGCCATGGTGATTTGGGAGAAAACATAAAGGCACATGGTGAAATTTCATACTTCCACTTTTTGTTGTAGCAATGGGGCCGTGTTCCCACATCTGAGCAGTTAGTCACTGAGCCAACAGACTTACTAAGTCATCAGGCAGGAACACAGACTTACCAATAAATGCCATTGCTCTTCCTGTGTGTGTTCACTCTGGGGAGAGCAAGGCGCGGTGAGAAACTGATGTTTAGCTGTGGGCCTTCTTCTACACTCAACAAGTCACACACTGATCAAACTGAAGACTACCGATGGGCTCGCCCCCTAGGGCGGGCTAAATAATTAACAGGACTTTAATTACACCTATAAGCGAGCAAATGACCCTGGGCCCCTTGAGAGCTACGGGTGGTGGTGGGAGAGGGATTTGGAAGGAGGGTAGAGGTGTGTATAAATGTGTGTGTGTGTATGTGGATTGGAGTTCTATGATTACAGTTACAAACACGCAGGAGAAAGTGGCCTGATGAGCACATACGGTGGCACAGCCTGGCCAGCTCATTTACTTTGACATTTGAGCAGAGCCATCGCTGCAGGAAGTGTGTGTAAGGAGGCAGATACAGACGCATCTGACTCACAGGACTGACTGACACCCTGAAGTCCATCCGTCTGAGCCCAGGTGAATAAGAGGAGAGAGGCCGATCAATAAGGCAATGGTTTGATAGAGTGTTTGTGAGTGGCTGCATTTCCACCTATTGAGCTTTCTGTGTTTCTAATAAGGGGGAAGATTTATATGGCAGCTGAATAATGACTGAGCATCTGAATGGTGAACTGACACTCACAACCACAATGTCATAAACAGTGGAGTGAACATGTGCTGGGATAATAAAAATGGCACAATACGTAATCCAAATAAAAACCAAAAAGGTCACAAACACTAGTTATAAATGCTGTCTCAGGTCATGTTAAAGAATATAAGTACAGGTTGCAAGGCCAGCTGTTTAGCATTTATAAGCAGTTTACAAATATTTAATAAATGGTTTATAACACAAAAATGTACTTGTAAGCAGCTATAAGGACATTTTAAGTGTTTAATAATGCACACTAATAAACACTTGATCCTGATTATAACCCATTTATTAAGTGTTTATATAATGCTTATAAATGCTAAATTGGGGGGGACTTAAAGTAACATGTCCTTTTTTGTTTTTATCTGTCCATATTATAATGAAAGTCAAGCTGTCATATTCTTATATCTAATGACTGATTGTGAGGGCCTTGCAGATTTACTTGTCTTTTAAAATAAACTGCATGGGGAAACCCTCTTATATTGTCCAATTAGTTCTCCATTTCCTACATC
This sequence comes from Seriola lalandi dorsalis, assembly GCF_002814215.2. Classification (NCBI taxonomy): domain Eukaryota; kingdom Metazoa; phylum Chordata; class Actinopteri; order Carangiformes; family Carangidae; genus Seriola; species Seriola lalandi. Next base: position 172,186 of record NW_019520466.1, read on the forward strand.
TCCAATTAGGCTCCCTGTAATGTCAGACCTCTCTGCTCTAACTCCACCAAATATTACACGACACAGAGCGTAAGATCTAAAAACGCCATCATTTTCATCAGCCTAATATTGCAGAAATGGGAGTAAGATCATCTTTCTCATTGGTTACAGTGACAGCACTCTTATTTAATCAAATTAAATCTCAAGAAGCGTGTCATGCCACACACCCCCGACACACACACACACACGTTTCAATCTCCTCACATGCCTGCACACTCAGTTTCTTTCTTTTGCTTCCCAGTGGCACAAGCACTCAGAGATCCAATCAATCACACCTTTTCTCAGACACATGCACACACACTTACACACACACAAATATACACACAGGGCAAAAGGCGCTTAGGTGGACTGGCTCTAAGTTCACTACCTGACCAATGATATCCATCGTCTTACCCCTCAACCCCGTGGGTGTGAGCGTGGCATGCAGCGGAATAGATCACCCTCTCTCTCTCTCTCTCTCTCTCTCTCTCCATTAAGGCAACCGCCGACCCAGACGCATGCGCCTCCTTTTAAATGGTGGTAAAGAGGAAATTAATCTCTCCCTGGGCTGCCGTGGCAGGATATTAATCTAGCAGGTTCACTCATCTTCTCATCTTGTCTCTCTTTGCCTGATAATCCCCTCCTCATCAACAGCATATGCAAACCACAAGTGGACAAAGAGAGTAATTGATTAGGATGTGAAACTCCCCCTCACACCTCACCACTCCTCGTCTTTTTTATTCTTTTATCAATTCCTCTGCCTGTTGTTGCAGGTGTGTAATTTGCCCGTCAATCCTTCATCACTTATAACAATTTTATGTTGTTGTCAAAGGGGAAATCAGTTTAGGATTGGCTACAGCAAAGTTTCCACCTTCAGTTTAGCATCGGTTGTTCAAAAAACGGTGTAATTATTGCTATAATTATGCTAAATGACATTCATAATTAATAACTACATAGAAACCCCTTTCATTGCCCCACTGTACTTGCTTAGTGATCACCATGGACATCTAAAACAACTACTAGACAAAGATAAACATGTTCCCCAAGAATGAGAACGTGTTCCCGTGGGCCAGTCAGAAACTAATAGTTCACCTTGTTTTGATCTGTAATTATAGCTCCCCTCCTGGGCCGATCAATATCAATTTGAAAATTACCACAACACAGCAGTGGGAAAATGTAGCAGAGAGTCAGATATCACAAAACCTAAAAAAAATAAATATCAAGCAAATGATGGTTTATTTAATTTAATTAATTGGAAGAGAAAACTTGGGAAAACTATGAATAGCGCTGCTATCATTCCTCAGTGCATCTTCACACAGTATCTGCCCCCTGGGTATATTAATGGATGTTTCCCCAGAGTAGCTCTCAGCTGAGGAGCTTCCAGTGAGAGCTGATAACACTACATGAATCTTATCTGAGCATTAACCCCTGTACTGCTCGCAGACTTTACACCCGCACGACGTAGCAGGGCCAAGCTGCTATGTAGACCCTTGGGGAGACAAATGGGGCTGATAAAGTTAAGTTCATTATCTGTTACTGACACACTGGTCAGGGGTCAGGCCTAATCTGAGCCCAGAGGAGCCCGGCCACTTGGCCACCGCGCGACCTGGCTCTGTTACAGCCTTTAATCAGATCCAAGGTTAATGTGCTGCCTCTCTATGACAAAAGCAGCGCAGGAAAGGAGAAAGCATCTCCTCGCCTCACGGGCAGAGAAATAAGCACCCGCTCGCTCTCCCCGGAGATCCAACACTTAGCCCACACGACTGAGCCATGACTCAGAAGAAAAAGAGCACGCCGCAAAATAAATATCATTAACCCACAATTAAAATCCTGTTCTCTGTCCTGACATCCTTTATTGTTCTCATATCTCTGTCCAATTACAACATGCTGGAGTAATTACGGCTACATTAAAAAGTAATGAAGTTATATGAGCGGGGCTGTTTCCACAGGGCAATCTGACAGAAGGTGGAGAGAGGAAGGAAATCAGTGAAGCTAGTGGAGGAACCTGCTCATCCCTGCACATGAAGTGAAATGTCAACTAGATGATTCTGCAGCACCCAGGAACATCCACAACTCAGCTGATTCTCCCTCGTGGCAAATGGCCATCAATCACTCTGCCTCCCGGGCAGCCATTATTTTTTTGTGTTTTAACTGGTCAACATGATCTTGTAGCCATGGAGACAGGGTCTTGCCCAGAAGGCATGGGATAAAAATGACTGCCTGGTCTTTTTAATGTGTGATAACAGATTTGAGTAAGTAACACCCTCATGCATTGGTCAAGGCTATGGCAGCAGAATTAACAACTCATATTCATATCAGTTCAGTTGGCTCTGTGATTGTGAGCGTTTTAATGTGTAAATCACATTTCCCTCCCTTCCTCTCTCTCTCTGTAGATGTTTACGCATGTTGCTGTGTAAACACACTTGTTTTTGTGTGTGAGAATGGGCGATGAATTGCCTGAGTGAGGCTGTTAAGCGAGGGTCAGAGATGAGAGCAAGGCAATTTGAGGTTGGAAATGAGCGATGTCCTTTCTCATTTGAGCGCCACAGAGGCCGCAGCCTCTCAGACGCCACCTCCTCTTATATGTCAACATGCCCATTTTG
>NW_019520467.1:0-6050 GCF_002814215.2 Seriola lalandi dorsalis
ATTAGAACAATGTAAAACACACCCGGCTGTGATGTTAATGAAGCTGATAAAACAAACCAACCTTCATCAGCATGAGCCCCGTGATGTCACCACTGATGTTATCACCCTGAGCACCTGTGCACCTCACAGGGTCCTTACAGGTACACATGTACCTTAGGAAACAACAGCCATGCCCCGTCTCTCTGACTGCAGGGTGCTGTCAGAATATACGTATGAGTCTGCAGCCTGTAGAAACGCTGAGCGAGCTCTTTATGAGGCCGACATGAATCAAAGATGAGAGGATGATGAAAGGTTCAGTCCGTGTCCCTGCAGATCAGACTCATGTAACGTCCTCTCTGATGAAGCAGACTCTGCACACGAGGAGACTCAGACTGTCAGAGGCTCAGGGACCTGGTCCAGGGTTTCATGTCTTATGAATTATTGAGGGTCAGCATCTGGAGACAGGAAACACATCTGACTGTTTATGGTGAGAATTTTTAAAACTCACAAAAATAAGAATTATAGAAGAAGAATTATCTACAGTTTGAGTGAAATAATCATGACTCTGCCCTCAGGCTCACTGCAGAGGGAGATCCCTGATCCATGAAGGGCTGTAGTGGACTATAGTGGACTGTAGGGGACTGCAGAGGACTATAGTGGTCTGTAGTGGACTGTGGTGGTCTGTAGTGGACTGTGGTGGTCTGTAGTGGACTGTAGTGGTCTGTAGTGGACTGTTGTGGTCTGTAGTGGGCTGTAGGGGTCTGTAGTGGTCTGTAGTGGACTATAGTTGTCTGTGGGGGACTGCAGAGGACTATAGTGGTCTGTAGTGGACTGTGGTGGTCTGTAGTGGACTGTAGTGGTCTGTGGTGGTCTGTAGTGGTCTGTAGTGGACTGTAGGGGTCTGTAGTGGACTGTAGAGGACTGTAGTGGTCTGTAGGGGTCTGTAGTGGACTGTAGTGGACTGCAGAGGACTATAGTGGACTGCAGAGGACTATAGTGGACTGTAGAGGACTGTAGTGGACTGTAGTGGTCTGCAGTAGTGAGAAGTGTGGCCTCACAGGAAGAAGGTTCTGGTTCTGAAGCGTCTGTAGTGTGAATGGAATGAGTCTCTGTATGTCGGTCCTGGGATGGACAGGTAACCTGTCCAGGTGTGCTCTGCCCTCGCCCAGTGTCAGCTGGGATTGGCTGCAGAAGTCCTCGATATGTTTAACACAAGACTAGAGACACGTGAGCTCAGCTGTTCCCGCCCTTACCCTTGCAAAGCGCTGCTCCTGTTGCCTAGCAACCCTGACAACACATGACTTTAGTTTTCAGTCTCTTGGTTTTAGCAGTTGTACCGTTGTTGAGCTGAAACACTGTACTGACATTTAACAGTGTGATCCTCAGACTCTCTGTCACTGTGGTTTACTGACATGTTATTTTCATCACCGGAGAGCAATGAATCATGGGATATGTTGGACCATGAAGGATCCACCTGTTGGAGCCTTCAGCAGAAGAAGGACGCACCTGAAGTCAGTTGACACAGTCACAGAAGATGACTGTAAGATGTCCTGAGGTCAGTGAAGGCATCTCTGCTCAGTCTTTCTGACAGTCAAACATGATTATTGATCAACTCTCTCTAGTTTTACTCTTGTGTTTATGGTGCTGCATCAGTGAGCATGTTGTGTGTTTGATGAGGTTTCGCTTCAGCGATGAACCTGGTGCTTAATCAGACTTTGTGGCTCGTTAACGTCACCTGACTTCCTCCTTTGCTCCTGTTATAATTAGTACGACCACCAGAGGCTCTGTCACGTCACCGTTTGTTGTTGGACGTCACTCCACAATAAAATGTAACTGTGGAACCACTTTTATTTTGTGAGAAATCCACAAGTGGTGACATGTAAAAAAAAAAAACCATGTTGTACAGACATTTGTTGAGACGTTTCTTTGTGTGTGACAGCAGTTCAGTTCTGTCCTGATGACACGTTGTTGGCAGCTGCTTTATTGATATAAACACGACTGACTGTTCGTGTCTGCTGACGTCTGACTGAAGAACTTCAAGCTCTACAGGGTTTTTTTTTGTGTGAATCCGACTTGTTCATAAACGCAGCAGAAGACACACAGTGTCTGCGACGATGATGATCTCCTTCATCAGGTTATTCTATGAACTTCCTGTTTGTAACTGTAGGTGAGGACTGAAGGGAAAGGTGGTGATGAGGTTCACTGATGCACAGAACAGAGGGATGCTGTTCAAACAGGCCGGTAGTGAATATCATACCGTGGGTGTTCTTCATTTAACGCTGTCGTCACATGAAGAGAAAGTACGGCGGCGTATGAGAGACGCTTGAGGAAAGACTAATCTGACATTTTAGAATAAAGTCGAAATATAAAGAGAATCAAGTTGTAATTTTAAGTTCTGTTTGTTCTAGAGGGAAATATCAGAAGCTTTAAAATGAGGAACATGGAGCTTCCTGTGAAGTTCTACTTTAGCAGAGGTTTCACTAATAAGGAGAAACTTCATCATCATCATCATCATCATCATCATCATCAGGACAGACAGCAGCTGTTTTTTCTCTCGCAACTTTACATTTTAAATTCTTGTTAAATTACGTCTTTTTTTCTTGAAATATTACGACTTTATTATTTGTAATATTTTGATATATATCTGTCTGATACTCCGCGGTAAGAAAGGACATCGGTCCTTCCTGTTTGGAGACGGTTTGGCAGAGCGATCCTCCTCAGTGGAGGACCAGATGTTGAGCTGAGAGAAGCTTAAACCTCCAGATGTTTCCTGCTGCTGTCAGTCTGTGCAGAGACTGGTGCGGTCTGTATTGTGTCATCCCACTAACTCTCACTGAGGTGATTGTATTGATCTGATTGTTGGGTCGATTGTTGACACTGGCGCCGGTCTCTGGTCGCCTCCGCTCGGTCACGTGATCAGGAGCGGCTCGCTGACAGGAATGTGCCGACCGTGTCTGTTCCAGACAGAGATGTGGAGGAAGAGGAAGGCGGGAGGATTAGACACTTGGTGCAGGGCGGGACGGCGCTGGCACCGCCTGATGTTTGGAGTCAGCAGCCGGGGGGTTTCCCGCTAAATACTCTGAGCTTTGGACTGAAAAGAGCCTCAGGCCGCGGTGAGCTGCTGGCACGCCACATGGCGGCGGGAACACATGACCTCAGCTGCAGCGGGATGTGGATTCACCCAGAGACTTCCACAGAAAAATACCTACACACCGTTTCTGACCAAACAACAGATCATCAAACAACAGACTGACTGACTGACTGTCTGACTGTCTGTGTGACTGTCTGTCTGACTGACTGTGTGACTGTCTGACTGACTGACTGACTGTCTGACTGACTGTGTGACTGTCTGTCTGACTGACTGTGTGACTGACTGTGTGACTGTCTGTCTGACTGACTGACTGTCTGACTGACTGTGTGACTGTCTGTCTGACTGACTGACTGACTGACTGACTGACTGTCTGACTGACTGTGTGACTGTCTGTCTGACTGACTGACTGACTGACTGTCTGACTGTCTGTCTGACTGACTGTGTGACTGTCTGTCTGACTGACTGTGTGACTGACTGTGTGACTGTCTGTCTGACTGACTGATGACTGACTGACTGACTGATGACTGACTGACTGTGTGACTGTCTGTCTGACTGACTGTGTGACTGTCTGTCTGACTGACTGTGTGACTGACTGATGACTGACTGATGACTGACTGACTGACTGTCTGAGTGACTGACTGTCTGTGTGACGCACTGTCTGACTGACTGAATGATGTCCGACTGACTGATGACTGACTGACTGTCTGACTGACTGTCTGTCTGACTGATGACTGACTGACTGTTTGACTGACTGTCTGAAGGACATGATGCTGCTGAAATCACAGTTTCTTTCATCTGAGTCTCTTTTCTGTTCCTTGAATTTTCGGACATTTTTAGACTTCTTCTTCTTCTTCTTCTTCTTCTTCTTCTTCTTCTTCTTCTTTGTGTAAATGAATCTTCTTCTTCACCCTGGGATGTTTGTGTGCAGCACCTGGATGATAGAAACATCATCAGCGCCCACCCACACTCAGTGACCTGCTGTGTTCACACTGGGGTTCGGTCCGACATCACAGACTCTGTTGAACAGACTCGGCTCCTCTGGGTCTCGTCTACATTGGGTCAGGGATGAAGTTCATGAAGCAGCTTTCATTCCTTCTGTCAGGCTACTAAACACCAGCAGTACTCATATTAAATGACTGTTACATTTAAACTTTAAATTCATTCATTTATATTATTTATTCACTATATGAACTGTAACAAAATGTGTTATTTTATCTGTTTTATTTATTTTCCTTCCTGCCTCTCGTTGTTCCTCGTATGGACCCGTGTGTGCTGATCTGTTGCTCTGGACGTTATCTGATTCGTCTGTGTGTTGAAGTTGTGTTGACAAACCTTAAAGGAATTACTCTCTTCAGGATTAATAGAGTTTGAATCTGAATCCGAGGCAGCAACACCAAAGAATTAATTCAAGAAGTCATTATGATTTCTAGTTAAACACGTGCAGCTGGTTGTGTTTTTGTAGTACTTGTTCTGTTGACCTCTGAACCTCCTGACTAAATCACAGATTCTCTTAAATCCCTCAAACAGGAACTAATCAGTTCTAACGACGGGCTCTGACATCAGACACAATCTTAATCACAGTTTGTTGTGAAGGTGACTGAAGCTTTATGTGCAGTGTGCGTACGTCACAGGACCACAGACCCACCACCAGGCCGCAATCACAGGATTCAACCTTTTTAAAGAAGGGAACTCGTCTGTGTCGTCGTGCTGAAGCTGATTGATCTTTGCCTTTTGATTTTCTCTGATCTGTTCATCATGTTGTGTGATGATTCAAGAAATAATCATTCAGTTATGGAGGAGCTGTGGGGCTGTCAGCTTCACTGAAGCAGAGAGAAAACGATGTGAAGATATCTACATACAGCATGGAGATCAGCTGTCACTTTGAATGGTCTTTAATTTAACACTCAGACCGCTTCACTGCTGTGATCAGAACACCTCTGCTCTAAAGAGGAAGGATAATCCACAGTTTGTCTGTGTGCAGGTGTGTTGTAGTGCATTGATAACTAATTAAACTAATAAGTTTATTTATTTAAATCTTTCTATTGGGGATACAACAATGCATATAACACATATACATATATATATATTGTTTGTTAGCAGGACCATCACCCAGGTCCTTAAAGAAGACCTTGACATCGCGAATACACAAACACTGTCTCTGTTTAGAAAATAACACAATTAATAAATTATAATGTATAAATAAATATATCAATTATATAAAACATACAACATTCAAATACTTATAAATATTTATTTGTATTAACTAATATAAATAAATAAAAATAATATAAAAAACCTAAAGAGTAAATAAAGGAAAAATGAATAAATTAATGAATAAATAAGATATTCGTATTTATTTTTCTTTTAAAGTTGAAGTGGTTTTATTTTACGTTTCTTCTTGTCAACAAAGACCAAAGCCAACAAACAATGGATCCTAATAACACGTGTTTATCTGAAGCCTGATTTATTTTAGCGCCACTGTCCTGAAGCTTCAACACACATCGAATGAATGATGAATCACATGAACACACTGTAGTTCATTCATCATCCTGCTGCTCCACTTCAGAAATGTGGAGTAATCCGCCTCTGAAAATAGTCCCCAAAAATTCAGCAGATCAATATAGAACAATATTAACATTTCAGAAAATTTTAGATAAACGAAAATCAGTGAACATAATATGTGTCGTATGTTATGGTGAAAACAAACTGTTGTGGCACCATCACGGTTTTGTATTATACAGAAAATCAAGGTGATAAGTGACATTACATTGTTATTATGATAATGGAAAAAACAAGATTAGCATTAGTCCAAATACTTTTCAATTTGAAAATACATGCGGGCCGGGTTATGTACCTGAACATTTTGATTGGTTGTGGGAGGATGATATGGACAGACAGACAGACAATAATAATAATTAGATGAGTCCACTTCCTCTGGCTGAGCTGTTGTACAGCCTGATGGCAGTGGGAACAAAGGATC
>NW_019520467.1:6749-7269 GCF_002814215.2 Seriola lalandi dorsalis
TGTGTGTGTGTGTGTGTGTGTGTGTGTGTGTGTGTGTGTGTGTGTGTGAGAGAGAGAGAGAGAGAGAGAGAGGCTCACACACAGTGAACTGATGTGTTACTGTGTGTTTTTGTGGAGAGAGAGCTGAGAGAGGATCTTCTACTCTGAGAGTCAGGGAATCAAACAGTCAGTCAGTAGTAATATAAATGTTTGTGTGTGTGTGTGTGTGTGTGTGTGAGGACAGGGATTGTAGAGCTCAGCTCAACGTCTTGCAGGGACACTTGAGCAGTGTGTGGGAGGCGGAGCCAGTCCCGCAGTCTTACATAAGAACAGATATTATGGCGTCTAATTCAGCTGCTTTTCATTCGCCTTCTCTCTTTCTGCACATAACCCACTTACAGACAGTCAGTCAGCACAGCAACAGACCCCCCAACACACACACACACACACACACACACACACACACACACACACACACACACACTCTGTCATCACCCTCCTCCCTCAACAGACACATCTGAAGTGTTTCTCCACCTGATAC
>NW_019520468.1:0-6395 GCF_002814215.2 Seriola lalandi dorsalis
TGATCCTTTTAGGTTGATCATCTGTTTGGCAGACACCTGTGCTGATTAGTGGGCTGAGTCTATATAGGCAGGTGCTTTGTTCAGCTCTCTCTCTCTCCATCCTGCTGCAGCCACACCTTTCTGGTGCTAGGTATCTGGTCTCCATTGAGTCCTGCATTTTCCTCAAGTTACTATAATAAATTCATATTCAGTACCTTCCTACTGGTGTGGTGTCCCTTATTATGTTCAGTGTTTGAGCCAGCCGTAACAACATGCAACAGGTGTTTTTATGTTGCAGCTCACAGGCTGGGGTTGAAGTTAAAGTATGTTATTATACAGTTTGGTAGTTTTATCCAGAAGTAAACTTACAAAACATATGGAACAGCTTTCAGACTTGGTGGAAAATTGACAGTCCACATGAGAAGAGCCCATACTGATGAGAAACCACATAACTTCTCTTCTGCCTTCTGTTTCCCTGTGTGTGTCTTAGCCCTGATTAACCAAGTTGAATACTGACTTACACATGTTTTGTTCTTCAGGCTCTGAGTTGCACCTCTTTAATTTGAAATTAAATAATGGGAACAACATTAAATTAATGAGTCTCAGCTTTAGTTTGCGTTGTTTCACGTAACTATATCACTATGTGTCTTGTCTGTAATTGAAAATATAAAATTTCCCGTTGATAAGATGTCACAATATTTTAGTTTAATGGAGTATATTGTCATCAGTGCCATCAACGTTGGTTAAACTAGCCTCATCTTTTTCTTTGTGTCCTTCATTCCTTCTATCTTCCTTAAGATGTACTATCATAACCGGAGGTGGAAACTTACTCACGTCTCCCACCCGGAACGTCAGAGTGTGACACCCGGCGGAAGTATACAATGTAATCGCGGGAATGGTGTTAGCTGTAGGTTGTATGGACTTAGCTCGAAGACGATCGTGTAGTCGTATCGCAGGTAAATATTTCAGTGGTAATGAAGCAACAATGTCTTCAGTTCAGTATCTGAGAGAGTTTGTCAACGAGCGACTAACTGCTGCTGCTGAAGAAATATTCGGAGTCTTTGAACAAACTATCGTCGAGTACGAGGAAGAGATCGATCGTCAGCGCAGACTGCTGGATATCGTTTGGAAACCCGAGATAAAGCTACACAGGACAGGTCTGTGAAACCAGGATGGTCTGAATGAAAACTAACACAGGAACATGACTCATACTGGATCCTGATCAGAGCTCTACTCTAACATTTAGTTTTAGTTTTCACTGTTGCGTATGAAAAGAAATAAAATGACTGAGTCTCTTACTTTTAATGAGTAAACATTCAACATCAAACATACAGGTTGTATAAGACACAGGGGAAACTGACTGAACTAAAAGATTATAGAAGAATTGTGAAACAAAGGAAATGAATGCTTTTGCTTTCATGCGTCTCTTTTCAAACAGCCTTCAGTCAATGGCTGCCCGTTAATAATCGACCAAACGTTAGTTGATGACACAGATATGTGATTTGACGTGGACAGAGGAGATTTTTGGGCAGTAGTGCAGCAGAGACGCAGCAGTCTTTGTTGTCATGACTGGGAGCAGGTCAGGACCGCTGTGAAATGACTCATTTTAGCCTTTGTTGTTTTTATCCTTTTTTCTGCTTCGATTTTACACACAGCACTTTGTTTGCTTTGCAAACTCTATTTTACTTTTTGTTTATTTTTATACTTTCTGTAAGTTTGTTATTTGTGAGCTGTCTTAGAATAAAATAAGACCAAACCAATATCTACGTTTTCCATCATCACATTAGTAACCTCTTTCCTTTATCCTTCCAGAGCTCCCACAGCGCCATGTATGTAAGAAGGATGAGGTTTTCGCTGACCAGCAGCTCTGTGACCAGGAGAGGAACTCCAGTGTTGGAAGTCATTTCGAATTCTGAAATAAAGCTACACAGGATAGGTTTGTAAAACCAGAATGGTCTGAATGAAAACTAACACAGGAGCTTATTTACTCAGAGATCCAATTTCGTAACATCACATTATTTACTGAGATTAAATGTGTCTGATCGTGTGTCCCTCACATTCCACTGTCATGGACCACCTCCCATCTGCGCTTACTGATTCTTAATTCAGGCCACTGCTGATTATGATGTATTGATTGTTTTCAACTTAGAAACATCTTGTCGCTCCCATTTCACTGGTAAAGTGACATGTGTGATCAGACACTTTTTATCTCTATGTTGATATTTCTAATGTCCCTCCAGAGCTCCCACAGCAACATGTCTGTAAGGAGGAGGAGGTTCTCACTGACCAGCAGCTCTGTGACCAGGAGAGGAACTCCAGTCTGGACCAGGAGGACCCAGAGCCTCCACAGATTAAAGAGGAAGAGGAGGAACTCTGCACCAGTCAGGAGGGAGAGCAGCTTGTACTGAAGCAGGAGACAGATAGACTGCTGGACATCATTTGGAAACCCGAAAGTAAACTATGCAGAACAGGTCTGTAGAATCAGAATGGTCTGGATGAAAACTAATTTAGGAGCTTTTTTACCAAAAATCTGGTTTTGTAACATCACATTGTTTACTGAGATTAAATGTGTCTGATTGTGTGTCCCTCTTGTTCCACTGTTATGTACAACCTGTCATCTGCACATACTGATTCTTATTAATACAGGCCACTTCTGATTGTGGTGTGCTGATAGTGTTCAATTTATAAACATCTTATCACTCCCATTTCACTGGTAGAGTGACTCACATGATAAATCACTTTGTATATTGATGCTAATTCTCACATCCCTTTGTCCCTCCAGAGCTCCCACAGCAACATGTCTGTAAGGAGGAGAAGGTTCTCACTGACCATCAGCTCTGTGACCAGGAGAGGAACTCCAGTCTGGACCAGGAGGACCCAGAGCCTCCACAGATTAAAGAGGAAGAGGAGGAACTCTGCACCAGTCAGGAGGGAGAGCAGCTTGTACTGAAGCAGGAGATAGACAGACTGCTGGACATTGTTTGGCAACCCAAACTAAAGCTACACAGGACAGGTCTGTAAAACCAGAATGGTCTGGTTTGAAAACTAACATAGGGACTTAATTACTAAGTACCAAGGAGGATTAAGGCCACATTTGGAAAAAAAAAAAATAGAATATTGACTTGAAACTCAGAATTCTAGGGGAAGAAAATGTCCACGTGTGGCCGTAATCCTATTCCGTAACTCAGATCTCGTTTTGAAACATCACATCATTTACTGATATTAAAATGTCTTTGATTGTGTGTCCCTCATGTTCGACCTTCATAAACCACCTCTCATCTGTACTGATTCTTATTTAACAGACTACTGTATAGACAATGGCGTGTTGTTAGTGTTAAACTTGTAAACAACTTATCACTCCCATTTCACTGGTAGAGTGACACGTGCAATCAGGCACTTTTTAATGTTTATGTTGCTGCTATTTTTCATGTCTCTTTTCTCTCCAGAGCTCCCACAGCAACATGTCTGTAAGGAGGAGGAAGTTCTCCAGGATCCAGAGCTTCCACAAATTAAAGAGGAAGAGGAGGAACTCTGCACCAGTCAGGAGGGAGAGCAGCTTGTACTGAAGCAGGAGACGGATACCTTCATGTCAGTTCCTATTAATGAGGAAAGTGATCACCAGCTCCTCTCACACAACTCTCCTGTAGCTGAGAGCCAAGATCAGAAAGGAAGCAAGCATGTAGACCCAGAATCAAAGAGTCACTGTAACACACAGACAGGTAAAAAGTCTTTCACATGTGACACTTGTGGAAAGGTTTTTAAGAATAAGTCCACTTTGAAAATACATCAGAGACACCACACAGGTGAGAGGCCATACACATGTAAAATATGTGGGAAAGCTTCCAGATATAACAGTATGAAACTCCACATGAGGACTCACACGGGTGAAAAACCGTATTCTTGTAGCTTCTGTGGGGAAAAATTCAGTCGGACATTCACATTGAAAACTCATTTAAGAACTCACACAGGTGAGAAGCCATATTTTTGTGAAACATGTGGGAAAACTTTCAGATCAAGCACAGGCCTTTTGATCCACATGAGAACCCACACAGGGGAGAAGCCGTACACCTGCAACACATGTGGGAAAAAATTTAGTGATGGGTCAGCCTTCAATAAGCATACAAAAACCCACACAGGTGAGAAGCCATACACCTGCAACACCTGTGGGAAAAAATTTAGTAACAAGTATGACTTGACTAAACATACAAGAACCCACACAGGTGAGAAGCCTTATTGTTGTGAAACGTGTGGGAAAGGTTTCACTTCCAGTACACGCTTGTTGGTCCACATGAGAACCCACACAGGGGAAAAGCCATACACCTGCAACACCTGTGGGAAAAAATTTTGTGAGAAGTCAGTCTTGAGTAAGCATACAAAAATCCACACAGGTGAGAAGCCGTACACCTGCAACACCTGTGGGAAGAACTTTAGTAACAAGTATGACTTGACTAAACATACAAGAACCCACACAGGTGAGATGCTACATTTTTGTGAAACATGCGGGAAAGGTTTCAGTACCCGTACAAACTTGTTTATCCACAAGACAATCCACACAGGTGAGAAGCCTTATTCTTGTGAAATATGTGGGAAAGATTTCAGAACTTCTTATGAATCCTTGGTCCATATGAGAACCCACACAGGTGAGAGGCCGTACACCTGCAACACCTGTGGGAAAAAATTTAGTACCAACTCAGACTTGAGTAAGCATACAAGAATCCACACAGGTGAGAAGCCATATTCGTGTACCATCTGTGGGGAAAAATTCAGTTTCAGACCAACATTGAAAATTCATTTAAGTACTCACACAGGTGAGGAGCCATATGTTTGCGAAACATGTGGGAAAGGTCTCAAATCAAGTAAAGGCCTCTTGATTCACATGAGAACCCACACAGGTGAGAAGCCATACCTTTGCAACACCTGTGGAAAAAGATTTAATAACAAGTCAGCTTTGACAAGGCATACTAGAACCCACACTGGTGAGAAGCCGTACCCCTGTCACATCTGTGGGAAAAGATTCAGTCTGAAAACACACTTGGTAAGACATGTAACAATCCATACAAATAAAAAGTCATGTACTCGCTGAACATGTCAGAGAGCTTTCAGACTTAATGGGGAATGACAGTCCACATGAGTAGAGCATTGAAAAATGGTCTTGGAAAAAACTTTTCTTTTTTAAAGTGACTGCAGAGTTTCTAAGAATATAAATGATTGAACTTTGAAATTTTAATTTTTTTTATACTGTATCATAGGTATAAGGATGGACAAAAGTCTGTGTTGTTGAAGCTGAGTAATCCTCAAATGCAGTTGAGTCACATGTGGCGATCTTACCAACAAGTTTTTTTTATGTAGACCAAGTCCTTTCATTTGATATTTTAAAAATAATTTTCTGATTGAATCAGTTTGATGTAATTTGTATTTTCTAATGTTTTAGAGGTGACATACAAACACAAGTTGTAGAAGATGAACTACATTGTTTTGTAAAAGGTGCTATGTACATAAGCTGATTTTTGTCAAAAAAATTTTGATAATAAAAATATTTCCTTCAGTTGTTTGCAGGCTACTAATGTAAGAATACCAGATTCTGATTGAACTCACTGAAGTCTGAAATATGAAGCCATGAACCCACACAACACAATTTTAAAGGTCTATGCTTGAATTATTCTCAATATCAGTTTTCCTTACCTCAGAGGGTTATGGAAATTTTAACTTTGTTGGAACAGTTTCGTATGGAGGTGTGTTACAGGCTAGAGCAAGAGGCATGTTCACCTGAATGCTCTAAAAAGGCGATCCAAGCCGCTTGAGGTCAGTCACATGACTTTGTTGACATAATTTCACAGGGATATTTAGAAGGATGGCATCCCTCAAGGTGAAGATCATTGTGACAGTCATCATTTAGTTTCATAGATTTGTAGCTATAGTCATAATTTTCCTTTTCAGTTAAATTATAAAATGCAACACTTGCTGTTGGAGAAGTTAAAGTATAATGTGATACAGTTTGGTAGTTATATCAATTAACGTGTCTCATATTGAACATGGATATTTACTGAAGCCATTTATTCAAGTATGTTAAGAGTATGACATTGATTGTCCTCAGATGGCCAAGACTGAATATAAATTATACCATAAAAATTTTGAATACCTGAATTAAACAAATAAATTCTGAGATTTGTTGTCCTTTGAGTCACTTCATTTTGTTATATACTACATCATTACACTACACTACATTTAACAGTCAAATATACTTTTAGTCCACTACATTTACTGTACATAGCAGCTATAGTTACTTTCCTGAATAAGATTTTATACATAAAAACTTGGAATGAACTTATAAAATATGATGCCGTATTAAAAATTCCGTCTCCGTCATCATGGCACCAACGCAGAGAGGGGCCATTGTCCATGAGCACTTTCACCGT
>NW_019520468.1:6608-10707 GCF_002814215.2 Seriola lalandi dorsalis
TCAACGAGCGACTAACTGCTGCTGCTGAAGAAATATTCGGAGTCTTTGAACAAACTATCGTCGAGTACGAGGAAGAGATCGATCGTCAGCGCAGACTGCTGGATATCGTTTGGAAACCCGAAATAAAGCTACACAGGACAGGTCTGTGAAACCAGGATGGTCTGAATGAAAACTAACACAGGGACAAGACTCATACTGGATCCTGATCAGAGCTCTACTCTTACATTTAGTTTTGAGGTCACTGCTGCACATGAAGGAAAAACTTTGGGGCACTTAAGTTAAAAAAGAAATAACATGACCGAGCCTCTATTTTAATCTCAAAACATTTAACATTAAATATTCAGTTCACGGAATGACATGTCTGCCCACATTTTCTAACCCTATTGCCTGAATAATGTGTTGAAGGTTTGTTCATAGAGGAGAATTGCTTTCTGTTTCTTCTGTATTTTCTTTTTTCCATCATCACATTAGTAACCTATGTCTTGTGTCCTTTGTCCCTCCAGAGCTCCCTCAGCATCATGTCTGTAAGGAGGAGGAGGTTCTCACTGACCAGCAGCTCTGTGACCAGGAGAGGAACTCCAGTCTGGACCAGGAGGACCCAGAGCCTCCACAGATTAAAGAGGAAGAGGAGGAACTCTGCACCAGTCAGGAGGGAGAGCAGCTTGTACTGAAGCAGGAGACTGATACCTTTATGTTGACTCTTACTAATGAGGAAAGCGACCACCAGCTCCTCTCTCACAACTCTCCTGTAGCTGAGAGCCAAGATCAGGAAGGAAGTAAGCATGTAGACCCAGAATCAACAGGAAATGCAGAGACACAACCAAAGAAGAGATATCACAAAAACACAAGTCACAGTGACAATGTACACAACTCTCTCATGTCAGAAACTCATTGTAACACCCAGACAGGTAAAAAGTCTTTCAAATGTGACATTTGTGGAAAAACGTTTAAGTGGAAGTCCAAATTGATCATACATCTGAGGACCCACACAGGTGAGAAGCCGTATTCTTGTGAAACATGCGGGAAAAGATTTAGTGAAAACTCAGTATTGAAAAGGCACACGAGAATCCACACTGGTGAGAGGCCGTACCCCTGCAACATCTGTGGGAAAAGATTTTATCGGACGACACATTTGAAACAGCATATAAGAGTTCATTCAGGTGGCATAGTCTTTGGAAAGTGACACTTGTGGAAAAGCTTTTCATTACAAGTCCCCCTTGAATATAGATCTGAGAGACCACACAGGTGAGAAGCAGTCTGCATGCAGCACCTGGAGAGAAACATTTAGTGAGTCATGATTGATCAGTTGCGAGAACACAGGTGAGAAACTGTATTCTTGAGAGACTTGTGGGAGACCTTTAAGACTTAAAGGATAACTTTGAGATTTTTGAACCTGGCCCAGATTTTCCCATGTTTTTTTTGGTGTAAGTAAGTCACAGGGACACAGATTTTTTGAATCAGTGGAGTATTGAGTAGGAACGGTACACTGCTGCTGCAATGTAAACAATGGGGCAGCTGTCCATGTTAAAGTAAGTCCATGTTACAGTGCTTGTTTTTACCACTCTGCGACAACATTATGGATAGGATTTGAACATCCCTTTGTTAAAGAGAAAGATCTTTTTGTTAAACCAGATATAGCCATTCCATCACTACCACACTCCATTAACAAATAAAGTTATTTTACCTCCCAGAACTTGGTAGTTGCTAGTAGGCCCAAGCGATACGACTTCAAATCAATATCACAATTATTTCAAATTTTAACCTTGATTACGGTTAATGAATGACTACTTGGACACTCATCAGTCTCTTTTTTGAGCCATGCACTTTTTGTTTTCGGCAATATGATTGTTCTCCAAATGATGAAACTGACTGGTGGCGTTATCGTCAGTCTCTGAATTAGTTTTTCTGCAGCATTTGCATTTGACTTCATTTTTTTATCTGTTGTCTTCACCGAAGCCAAAATGAGTCTGAACAACAGACATAGCTTCTTTTTAGGATGGGTCAGAGTCACGTGACTGAACATGAGGTAGTGTTTTTTTAAGGGGACACTTCATGAACGCACACACTGGGGAAAGTATTAATCAAATTAACTGACATGAGAAAGGATTGTCAGTGAGAAGTCCTAAATGTCGGTTTTCATACTTCTTCAGTTAATTGCCCAGACCTAGTTGCTGTTCAGCTGCTTTCTCAATCAGTTAGTTTATGTTATTGTGTGGTACTTTTATCTGAGTAAAGGATCTGACGGCTTCTTCCACCACTGAAAGTCACACAATGACACAAGCAACCCAACTGAGCAAGGCAGCAGTTGATCAGAAGCTTTTGTGTTTTGCAAAGTGTAATTACTGGCTTTATCAATGTTAATTTTTGTTAAGCTAGCCTGATTTTTCTTTATATGACTATATTACTATTAATATTATTATATTCCATGTGTTGTTGTTTACTGTGCCTGCCCTCTTCTCTTCAAGTTTGATGTCAGACCAGAACACTTGTCCCGGAAGAATCGCATCTCAAGTACGTACAACATCTACAGTACCAAGGATGCCTACAATACTGTACAAAAACAAGTACTGTCACATTTCCAGAATTTTTGCATCGACTTGGTACCAAAGTATTGGTTCTCATGACAACTGTAATTAGCACACACAGCAGCATGTGTTGTTTTCTGGTTTTTGCTGTGGTATTGAATTTGGTATCGAGTATCATGAACTATTTTTACACTCAGCTATGAGTAGATTGTGAACTCTCTGAACTTGAAGCTTAGAAACCCTTTAGTCCTGCTGGGTCACTTCTGTTGTCTTCCTGCCAACCGGAGTCTTTTCTGTCTGGAGTGTGTCCTTTCATTTCATATTTGTATTTATTTTGTGATTGAATCAACTTAATATTTTTATTTTGTCTTGCTTTGCAGGTGACTCACAAACACAATTGTAGAAGATGTACTTCATGGTTCTGTAAAGGTGCTAGCTTCTTTGAAAGAATTTTGATAAGAATATTTCTATCAGTGCTGTTTACTCAGACTGATGTTCCCACATTGATGACTGAATGATGACAGTTACTACGATATAAGCAGCATTTCATTACTAAAGTTCCTTTAGTCACTGATCGTTGTATGCATTACTACCACTTAGGCTGATGACATTGATTTCATGTCTTTATTCTAACAATAAATCTTTGTTAGGTGACAAGAATAACAGATTCACACCATTTATGTAATTTATACTACTTAAATATTATAAATTTTATATATAAAAAAAAAAAAGTGAACTGCACAAATGTGTTGTCCAGTTCTAGCACAGGCCACTGTAATCACACCACGTGTGTTGTACTGGGCCTTTAAAGGTATTTCAAATGGTAAAAAACTGGGCTACAGACTGTAAAATGTAAACATCAAGAATGAAATCAAGTCAATTTCAGACAAAAACAACCTTTCAGTGACAGGGTAGGAGGTCATCACTTTTTGTCAAGTGGAAAAGTGCATTTTATGTGTTGTATTGGCCCTTCAAAGATAATAAGGAAAACTGCAGATCTTCTTTGTGTCATATATAAGCCTTCCGTAAATCATCACAGTCTCGATCCGGATATAAACAAAGGTATTAGACACACCAAACACAAGGTATAAACATCGGGATCGACACAATGTTGCCTGTAATCACGTGACTCTCGTGCTGCAAACACTCCTTTTGGCCAGAACGGTGATCATTCGATCACTACAAACAATAAAGTTTCACAGGGACATACATTTGCTCTGTTTTTTTGCAAAGATCCCTTTTTGACACGACACGGAACTTCACAGTGTGACACCAAGCGGAAGTAAACAATCACAGCGCACAAGCAGATTTAGCAGTAAGATTGTGTGGAGCTAGCTTGAAGATGACGGTGTAGTCGTACCGCAGATAAATATTTCAGTGGTAACTAAGCAACAATGTCTTCAGTTCAGTATCTGAGAGAGTTTGTCAACGAGCGACTAACTGCTGCTGCTGAAGAAATATTCGGAGTCTTTGAACAAACTATCGTCGAGTACGAGGAAGAGATCGATCGTCAGCGCAGACTGCTGGATATCGTTTGGAAACCCGAGATAAAGCTACACAGGACAGGTCTGTGA
>NW_019520469.1:0-1234 GCF_002814215.2 Seriola lalandi dorsalis
ACCTCTGCCCCCTGTCTCCACCCGCCCCTCCTCCTGCAGAGAGTTTTGGTCTGGTGATGAACCAGCTGGTGACGGATCTGTCCGGTCAGGACAACCTGAACCAGCCGTGCTCAGACCTCACCCTGCTGCCCCCCCTCTGTCACCACGACGACCTGCTGCTGGTCGGCCCCGCCCTCCACGACACGGACCACAGATACATCGAGGAACAGGTGACGCTCTGCTCTCCACACTTACACACAAACTGTTCACTGCAGAGGAATAAGAACCAGTGTGTTTGTGCTTCAGCTCCACGGCAGCAGTGTGGGGGGGGGCTCTCTGGACAACGACCCCTTCAGTCTGTGTGAGAGGAGTGATGAAGCTCCCGCTCCTCTTCCTCCCCCCGTCGCTCTGACCGCCGCCGCCGTCCGTCTCTTTGGAGCTCTCTTCCCCCACATCATCTCCGCTCAGAGGTGACCGACCCGCCGTCACCAGTAAAGTGTTACCTTTAGTGAGAGAGGCTCAGAGCCTCCTCTCTTCTGATTGGCTCGCCCACCTGTTGTTACTAGAGTTCAGAGAGAAGAGATGTAAAACTACACTGATGGTTTTTATATCTTCTGATGGATCAACAAACCAACAGGAGATGACACTGTTGAATTTTCTCCATCAGCTACAACATTAAAAATGCTGTTTACATGTTGATGGATCACCAATAATAATCTCCTAATATAATCTGCAGACACTTCTGTAGATTTCTACATGTTATAGATCTATATTGTATTATATATGATATTGTCTGCAGTGTAATTATAGTGTAATGTGGTTGAGAGTCTGTGTCTCTGTCAGAGTGAAGATACTGGAGCAGTTTGTAGAAACCGTGAACCAGCTGAAGGGTCAACGGCAGCAAACCGTCCAGACACACGTCTGTGCTGCCCTCTGCAGTCTGCTCAAGGTACTACACCTGTCAGTGTGTGTGTGTGTGTGTGTGTGTGTGTGTGTGTGTGTGTGTGTGTGTGTGTGTGTGTGTGTGTGTGTTTCTAATTGCAGATGGTCTGTTCACTCCTGGTTGTCACTTGTGTATCATAATATCTGTGTAGTTGTTTTGTCTGTCTCCACTGGGGGGCAGTAGGACTCTGCCCCCCAGTGGACAGACATAAACCTCTGACATAGTCTCACCTTATACGTAAATTTGCACCAGCTAAGAAGAACCAAACCTCCTCCTCCTCCTCCTCCTCCTCTTCCTCCTCCTCCTCCTCCT
>NW_019520469.1:1473-10459 GCF_002814215.2 Seriola lalandi dorsalis
TTAATTTTTAATTAATTATCCCTGAACCTTCAGCTGTTTTTGCTCCGTCTCCACAAGTCTCAGTTAGACGTGTTGTTGAAGGCTAATTTTTATTGCTTTTGTTTGTTTGTTGTTTTTTTGTCCCTACGGAGGATTAGAAAACTCAATTTAAATCATAAATAAATAACATAATACACCCCCCCCCTTCCTTAAGTGAAAATAAAAACCATCACAAAAATCAGGTGACAGGGATTTTACAGGTGAGTGTTAAAGAGGTTCAACACGTGTTTTACTCAAATAAAGTGAAAGACAAGACGAACGTGTGTCACGTATCAACAAACATTCGTCATCACACAGTAAATATCAGCGTGAGAATGGAGAAAATCCAAACCACAAAAACTCATCGTTTCTCGTTTTCTCATGAGATAAACACGTTTAAATTCTTCCACCAGACTTCTGTCGTCTTCCAGCCGTTTGCAGTGTCATCGCACACAGACAGCAACACTTCCTGGATTATTTAGATGTTAACGCTTCAAAGATTGTGGCTTTGATGTTAAAATAAGAACAGCAAAAACAAATCAGCACAAACAGAGACGGAGGAGAGCGACATGATGAACCAGAAATAGTTCAAAAAGAGTTTTAAATAACCGTGAGAACAGGATCCAGATTTATCTCAGTGTGTTTGAACTGGTGAGTCGGTGACACTCTGATCTAACATCAGTGTCATCATCTGGAGCCGGACGACGTCACCTCGCCTTCATTAGACCAACGATGAGATAAGAAATAATCCAAGCTTTTTCATTCCTCCGCGCCCCGACAGTCAGAGCAGCGGCCATCTTGTTTTCAGGTTGTCCGTCCGTCTGTACGTCTCATTCTCGTGGACACGATGTGTCAGTGACACCTCGACGGAACTTCTTCAGATTTGGCAAAAACATTCACTCAGACTCAAAGATGTACTGATTAGATTTTAGTGGCTAAAGGTCAAAGGTCACAGACTTGCGAGGGGCGATCTCATCGACAATGAATATGACACAATGTCATTGAGAGGATATAAGCGAAGTAATAAAAGAATAGATCATCTGCATGAAACCTTAAAGACACAGCAGCAGAAAGACAAACGACATCATTAGAGGAGGAAGTGTGAGCGGCGGCACTTTGAGTTCACAGATTAACCTGCACTGGTGGTTAAAACTAACACACCTACAACCACCGCTGCTGCTGCTGACGGCTGGTCCCTGTGTTCAGGCTGAAGACGGCTCGGGACGCAGCGTCTCGCAGTGGCTACGCTCTGGCTCTGGGGGCGCTGTACCGCTACACCGGAGGGATCAGCTCACCCCAGCACCTGTCCACCTGCCTGGGAGTCCTGTTCACCCTGAGCCAGGACAGCACCTCACCTGAGGTCCAGGTACGGACATCTACATATATACAGTCACGTTTGTGAGGATCAGCCAGTGAGGTGATTCAGCTGCTGTGGTTTGGACCTGATCCTAACTCTGCTGTCCCTCCATCGGGTCCAGACCTGGTCCCTCCACAGTCTGTCCCTGGTGGTCGACCTGTCCGGCGGTCTGTATCGCGCCCACGCCGAGCCGTCCTTCACTCTGGTGCTCCGGCTGCTGCTGTCGGCTCCGCCCACCCACCCCGAGGTTCACTACAGCCTGGGACGCTGCCTGCACGCCCTCATCACCTGCCTGGGCCCCGACCTGCAGGGTACGGCCCCCGCCACACCTGAGGACACAGAAACAGAGGAGATGTCAGGAAGTCTCTGAGTCAATGTGTGTGTGTGTGTGTGTTTGTGTTTGTCAGGTGACGGCGTGGCGGTGTCCGGTCTGCGCTCCAGCTGCCTGGTGGGATGTGGAGTGATGCAGGCCAGTCCCGACTGTCTGGTCCAGGCCAGAGCCATTTCCTGTCTGCAGCAGTTGCACATGTTCTCACCTCCGCACGTCAACCTGGCCAACCTCGTACCTGCCCTCTGTGTGAGTACACCTGAAACACGCTGCCTGTCCGTGTGGTCGTGTCCCATCATCTCCCTCTGCTGGCGCCATGACGTCACAACAACACACACCACAAATAATAAAAAAGGAGGGTTGAGTGTGTGTGTGTTTTGACCCTGTGTTGTGTCTTACAGGAGATCTTGTTGGATTATTCCATGTTGGTAGGTCTCTCTCAGGCCTGAAGCTGCTGCTTGTCTCTGTTCTGCTTCTCTCTCCTCTTTTCTTTTACACCCTCAACACTTTTCTGAGTTTTCTGTTGCCGTGGAGACAAACTGGGGAACATAAACATGTTTTTTTTTTTTCAATTCTTTATTTAAAGGTTCTGCAAACGATTGTCACTGCCACTAGATGTCGCACTAGAGCCCCCCCCCCCCCATTACGAAGCTCAGTGAACGTGTCACTAAACACACACAACAACACAAGAGACAACAACAAGCAACCTAACTATCACTGCTGTGATAAGCTCCACAGCAATGCTGACAGTTAGCCAGCTAGCGATAGCAACGTTCATAATATGGGTAACAGGAAGTTAGCTAACATTAGCATGTCTACTGTAGCCGTCACTAATGAAAACAGACGTGACATTATGAAGCATCAAGTTACTGACACATGGAGGAGAAGAGAAACCAGTTCTGGGTCCAGCTTCGGGATGGGGATTGATAAGATTTAAGGGAATCGTTAAGCATAAAGGCAAATGATGTCGATGGATAGAACCAGTTGGAACCGGTTCTCGATTCCCATCTCGTAGCTCGTAGGGTTCTCCTCTCTGTAAACCAGACCAGTATCAGCTCCACGGTCGGACTGGGGAATAAATTCAGCCTTGGACTGATCCACTGGGACCAGCTGCACCGATGACACTGATGGAGCCTGTAAAGACTTAAAAAGCTGTATGGACATTTTGACGGTCCACCGGCCGAGCAGGATCTGAGCAGGTAGTCCTCAGTCCAGTCCACCTGAGCTCTGGTCTCGTCTCTTTCTTTGTCTGAGGACTTTTTAGATGAAGACGTGGTTTCTTCTTCAGTGGTGGAAATTCTGGAGGGTCACTTTTACCTGAACGCTGCACTGTGTCATCTCACCTGTAGGTGGAGCCTGTGTGTTTATAAACATCAGGTGGATCAGTGGTTTAACAGGACGGACTCACATGCACTAACATGCACACGTTACTAAAACCAGGGCCAGAGAAACTCCGATCACATCACACTCAGAGGGGGTGTGGCTTCGTTCTCTGCTCAGGACGCCATTACTCCACCATGTCTTTACAGAGAAAACTGTTGTTTCAGATCTCGTTTACAGAACCTTTAAAGGATCATTGAGAACATTTCATCGATTACAGAGAAACAGCCTCACAGTTAAAAGTAATAGAAGTATTAGAAGTGTGCAGGAAGTGAACAGCAGGAACTCTTCCCTTCTCAACTTCCTGTTTCCATAACTATTTAACAATCCAAAAAAAGGATGTATATTAACCAAGGTATTAACATGTTGGGAGATGATCCAGTAAGTTCATTAACCAACAGAGTGAGGCTGTGACGTCGTACGTAGGAAATCCATTTTGACAGGAACTTAATCTGTGAATTTTTTTTCAAATGTTGGTTATTTTTTTTATTTTTTAATGATTTAATTATTTACATTTGAAAAACAGTGGATGAGTCTGAAACTGAAACAGACGGGACTGAGTTTCACCTGCAGCGTCTAATGAAACACCCAGAGAGCCGCACATCACAGTCTGACCTCAGATCAGAAAACAAACCTCGGCTTCACCATCTGCTTCACTCATCATTCACACTTTTTTAACATTCGCATTTTCAGACTCAGAGAAACTGAGACATTTATAACTGTCATGAATATGGATGTTGAGAGTTTTTCTTTTGTCTGTTGTTATGAAACATGTCGGCAGCTTTTTAACAGTTTTCTTCATTGTGTGTTTCACCTAATTCACTTTCACATTGTGCAGCTAACTCAGTAACACCGGCACCTTTCCTGTTGCACACCTCACAGTGAAACTACTCAGTGTTTCCTCTGGAAAAAGCTTCATCTGATGAAACTGTGATCGATCGTACAGCTGATAAAACTTCACACTTTTTAGGGTTTTTAAGTTGCTGCTCAGAGACATTAGACAGAATATTAATCAGTTAATTAGATTAGTTATTTGACATAAAATATACATTTAAATAAAAATGTATTTTATAATTTTTAAGCAAAAATCTTAAATACTTCCTGGTTCCAGGTGAGAAATGATCCTGCTGGTTGGACAAAGGACGTGAGGACGTCACTCCGAGCTCTGAGCTCCGGGAACTCGTCATCTGACATTTTGCAGATTATTAGAGAAAATAAGTGTCAGATTGATCAGTATTGATCAGTATTGATCAGTATCTGTAAGTTAAAGTAAACAGTGTTTAGTGTCTGAGTCTGGAGGAAACACTGTCTGTAGCTGCATGCCTCCTCTGATAAACCTTAAACCTGATCACACCTGATGTCCAGGTATAAAGTGTGTGTGTGTGTGTGTGTGTGTGTGTGTGTGTGTGTTGCAGGCCAACCTGTGCAGCTCGTACCTGTGTCTACGTCGGGCCGTGGTGGCGTGTCTGCGGCAGCTCGTCCAGCGGGAGGCGCTGGAGGTCTCTGAGCACGCAGTGACTCTGGTCAAAGAGCTGCCGAGACGAGACAACACACAACTCGGTGAGACTCTCACACACTCACACACACTCACACACACACACTCACACACACACACTCGCACTCACACACACACACTCACACACACACACTCACACTCACACACACACACTCACACACACTCACACACACTCACACACACTCCAGTGGTGAAAACACAATGCACGTCACCACTTCACCCCCCCCCCCCCCCCCCCCCTTTCCTCTGTCTGAGCAGACGTCACTATAAAGGAAGTGGGTCTGGAAGGAGCTCTGTTCACTCTGCTGGACCGGGAGTCAGATCCAGGTCTGAGGAGGGACATCCAGGAGACTCTGGTCCACATGATGACGTCCAGCGCCACCAGTGGGAAACTGGGACACTGGCTCAAACTCTGCAAAGACGTCCTGTCTGCAACCACCGGTGGGCTGAACCGTCTGTCACCAGTTTTAACCACTTGATATCAAAATAGTTTCACACTGGATACATTTATTAAACAGATAATCAATAATTAAATTAGTAAAGAAGTTAATTGGTGTCTAATGATACTTAAAATGTGTCGTTGCTGAGGAAGAACAGACGGATCACGGTGCTGCATTAATCACCACAACACAGTATTTACAGTAGATACAGAGGTTTATGAGAGATATGTCAATGATCATAAACAATATTATATTATACAATATTACCAACTTCTCAAAATGTTATTGACCAAAAACATTTTATTTGATCTGATTAATGAATAAACAGATTCAAATTCTATTTTTTGAATTACATTTCCTTTCAACCTTTTTTTAAATGAGCTTTAGAAACGTCACATTTGTGAGTTGTATGTTTTCATTTTGACGCATTTGTTCAAATCTTAACTCATGGTCAATTTACGAGATTTTTCTGGAGCTTTTAACCACATCTTGAGGTTTTCATCAGCAGATGAACTCACTAGTTGCCATCTTCTGACCTAAGTTTGGGAAGGTTTATTGCAGATCATACATGGGAATGATGAAGATCCTGAGAAGCTGTTTAAAGCTCTGGAGAAACCGAGTAAGTGGACCTTGAGTTTACAACTTTCACTCTGACTCTCCTCAGACTGTCGGGCTCCAGTGGAGGCGAGTCAGGATGAAGAGGAGGCGGACTCCAGCAGAGACGATGACTCCTCTGCTTTCAGAGCCCGGCCCGAGTCCGGCGGCCCGTTCACGGCCCTGCGTTGGGCCACGCGCCGCTTCGCCATGGAGTGTGTGTGTCGCATCATCGCGCAGTGCGAAACCGCCGACCCGGCTCACTTCGACATGACTCTGGCTCAGGAGCGACGCCTGCACGAGTCCACCGGTAAGACCCCCGCCCTGACCCGGGTCAGTCTGTGCTGGTGGACGCCTCACATCTCAGTGACCTTTCACCTGTCTCTCCTCAGACTTCCTCGTTCTTCATCTTGGTGACCTGGTCCGAATGGCGTTCATGGCGGCTACAGATCACAGTGACCAGCTGAGGCTGGCGGGTCTTCAGACCCTGCTGGTCATCATCAGGCGCTTCTCAGCCATCCCCGAACCGGAGTTCCCCGGTCACGTGATCCTGGAGCAGTACCAGGCAAATGTGAGGACCCGTCAGTCACAACGCAGCGTAGTGCGAACTGCTTGTAGCAGCTGTTTCCTGATTGGCTATGATTATTTTCACTATTGATGAATCTGTTTATTTGTTGTTTATTGTTATTATTATTATTTAGTTTTCTGTTAATGGACTGAAGGTTTGGTGAGTTGTAGTTGGTTCTACAGTGTTAATTTGTCCTCGAGACAAAGACGGTGAACAGACAAATTTATATGTAAAGTCTCAAACTATGAATAACAGCTTCTCCCTGAATGTTCCTGTTGTGTTTTACCACCAATACATTCAGGTTTTTACAGAGTTTGAACGTTTCTTTGGGGGAGGTGTCGGGGGATAACGGCGCTGCCTCTCAAGCTCTTTACACGGATCCAGAGGCTCAACAGACTCGACTTTTAAAGAAAAAAAAAACATGTTGCAGAATGAAAACGGTTCGCGATGCTGAAACAGAGTCTGTGGATTTATCTCGATCTCAGAAACTAGTTTCACAGATCTGGTGACTCGACTGTGAAGCTGCATTAAACTCTGAAATCTCCTTCAATTGGAAGATCTTTGATTAGTGCAGTTCATAGACTGTGTGTGTGTGTGTGTGTGTGTGTGTGTGTGTGTGTTTGAAGGTTGGAGCTGCTCTCAGACCAGCCTTCACTGCTGACGCTCCTCCTGATGTCACTGCGAAGGCCTGCCAGGTGATCAATCATCAATAACTTTACTGATCCTGATTGACAGATTACTGTTATAATCCAGATTATCTGAGGTAAATCCTGCAGGTTACCAATCACCTGGACTGTTAGACTCTGAACATCTGATTGGCTGCTGAGACAATGAAAGTGTTCCCACTGTAATCTTCTTTAACCTTTGACCCCGTCCTCTCCTCTCCAGGTCTGCAGCGCCTGGATTGCCAGCGGTGTCGTCAGTGACCTCCGTGACCTCCGACGTGTCCATCAGCTCCTGGCCTCCTCATTGGCTAAAGTCCAGGTTGGGAGTGACACGTCCAGCCAGCTGTACAACGAGGCCACGGCTACCATGGAAACACTGGCCGTCCTCAAGGCCTGGGCCGAGGTCGGTCTTAGTCATTTTTGTTGTGATGATTATCTCTGCAATAACTCTTGTAAACAGATTATAACTCATGTAAACAAGATAATAACTCTTGTAAACAAGATTATAACTCATGTAAACAAGATAATAACTCTTGTAAACAGATTATAACTCATGTAAACAAGATAATAACTCATGTAAACAAGATAATAACTCATGCTAACGAGATAATAACTTGTAAACGAGATAATAACTTGTAAACGAGATAACTCATGTAAACGATGGTTTAAATATTTGTTGAAAAGTTCCGGAGGTTGGAGAAGCAGCAGCTGGTTTGTAGAATTGATCTGAAGTGATTTGGTGTGATTTCGTGTCTCAGGTTTACATCGTGGCCGTTCAGAGGAGCAGACAGAAGGAGAGCCCTGGGAGGACGGCCGACCTGTCAGTCTCCTCTCTGGCCAATGACAGCTCGAGCTCTGAGTCAGGAGGGGCGGGCCTCCTGAAGTTGGTCCAATCAGATTTGTCGACGCTGAGTCGTCTGTGGTTGGCGGCGCTGCAGGACTACGCCCTGCTGACTCTGCCACAGGAGTACGCACCACAGCTACCTGCGACAGGTAGGACGCCCGGGGGGAGGAGGGGCTTCCTGTTGGACCTGTTGAGCTGTGACATTTGTTTGTACAAGTTGTTGTTTAACTTTTCATTTTAACAGTTCATTGACATTTTGACATTAGAAGAACATTTAAACTGATGTTTCAGATTCTTTCCAACCTCGTTCCCAATGAGGAAGTGAAACCATCAATATGTTGTTAATATCAGAGTCTGATCATTTTATTATTCACAGTCACAGTGAGATCACGACTGCAGCCATTTTGTTTTCTCCTCCTCCTCCTCCTCCTCCTCCTCCTCCTCCTCCTCCTCCTCACTCCTCCTCCTCCTCCTCCTGTTCCTCCTCCTTCTTGTCACTCCTCCTCACTCCTCCTCTTCCTCTTCCTCCTCCTCCTCACTCCTCCTCCTCCTGTTCCTCCTCCTTCTTGTCACTCCTCCTCCTCTTCCTCCTCCTCACTCCTCCTCCTCCTCCTTCTTGTCGCTCTTCCTCCTCTTCCTCCTCCTCCTCCTCCTCCTGTTCCTCCTCCTTCTTGTCACTCCTCCTCCTCTTCCTCTTCCTCCTCCTCCTCCTCCTCCTCCTTCTTGTCCCTCTTCCTCCTTCTCCTCCTCCTCTTCCTCCTCCTCTTCCTTCTTGTCACTCCTCCTCCTCTTCCTCCTCCTCCTCCTCATCCTCCTCCTCCCCCTCCTCCTCCTTCTTGTCGCTCTTCCTCCTCCTCCTCCTCCACCTCCTCCTCCCCCTGCCAACATGGACAGGTGTTAAACAGTCAGGTGTGTACCTCAGGTTTTGTGATGTCAGACGACACACCTGCCAACCTGTCCAGACCGGCCACGCCCACCTCTATGGGACAGACTGACTCAGTGGGCGGAGCCAAGAGTCCGGAGGACGTCAACGCCGACAGACTGCACCTCATACTGGGTAGGAAACTGGTTTCAGTGGAAGTGAAAGCAGGTTCCAGTTCAGTCCCAGTAAAGCGAGTTGTGTGACTGTGCAGGGATCAGCGTGGAGTTCCTGTGTTCGCCGCACTCCCACGACCAGATGGAGAACATCACGTCGTGTCTGCGGGCGCTGCGGGCGCTGCTCGACGTCTCCTGGCCCCGAGCCAAGATCGGAAACGACCAGGTGAGAAATATAGTT
>NW_019520470.1:0-4260 GCF_002814215.2 Seriola lalandi dorsalis
CGCCCAGCGGGAACATCACAACGCCACTGTCAGCGTTTAATGACGGAGGGAACGAAGGAGTCACTCGGAGAGATCCCAGTGAGAGAGCAGCAGTCGGCCTCGTCAGGCGCAGGAATGTGTTCAACATCTCCCGCACATTCCTCTGGTTTAAATCATCAAGACACTTCAGATGTCAGAACATAACGAAGAGCTGTTTCCTCCACAGTCTCCATCTCTGTCCCTACTCTCTCTCTTGGAGTCCATTCTTGTCTCTAAGTGCAGACCCGGGACATTACTGTGTCTCCACGTGTGGACACCTGAGAGTCTGTGTCTCTGTGTGGACACCTGAGAGTCTGTGTCTCTGTGTGGACACCTGAGAGTCTGTGTCTCTGTGTGTGGACACCTGAGAGTCTGTGTCTCTGTGTGGACACCTGAGAGTCTGTGTCTCTGTGTGTGGACACCTGGGAGTCTGTGTCTCTGTGTGGACACCTGAGAGTCACTGTCTGTGTGTGGACACCTGAGAGTCTGTGTCTCTGTGTGGACACCTGAGAGTCTGTGTCTCTGTGTGGACACCTGAGAGTCCAGGGGACCAGATCTGAAAGAAGATCTGAAACAGGAAACCCTTCAGTCCTCACTCATGGCTGACCTGGAGGATCAGCATGACTCAGCGGTCTGGACCGTTGTGATGACTCAGCAGAGAGTCACTGTGACTCAGCAGAGTTTCTCTTTATCTGTTTATTTTATTAGTGAGAGAGAGTCCAGTCACAGGACGGATAAGTTACGGGGTTGTATTACAGTTTCAGGACTTTTCCAGAATTAAAAAATCATTGTGAATATTAAGGTTTCTTTTGTTACCTCATAAAAACCCATTCATGTTAATTTATGCATTAATCAAAATATAAAAAATTGGAGGACCATCAGAATTTGCACCTTGATTAAAGTACAAATTAAGGAATGTGTGTAATGTTATTTCATCACTGATATTAATGTGTAAATTAAAGGGAAAGTTGCGTCACAATCTACTCAATTGCTGATTTAATTAAGGTGATTTAATGTGTCGAGTCTTTTCAAAGTCTTTGACAAATAAAAACCGAACATCTCGTCTTAGATGAAGGGACGTTTGTTGCCATAGTGATGACGGGATGCAGGTCTCAGCTGTCAATCACAGACAGATTCTCCCTCTCAACCCTGAAGAAGAAAAATCATCAAGTGTTTCAGAGGGAAGGAAACTCTTTTGATTACCTCGGCATACCCCCCCCCCCCCCCCCCCCCCCGTGGGAGTCCGGACCCCAAGATGTGGTTCCACTGAGGTCCGTATATATATAATAACACCTGCTCATGTCTGAACGTGAAGCTGATCGTGTGTCTGACTGAGCTCAGTCTGACAAACAGAACGTGACGACAGCTCCAGCTGACTCATCTGAGTCCAGCAGCAGCTGAGGACAGAGACCAGTCTGACGTCCGAGGCCCGGCCTGGTTCTGGGAAGCTGAAACTGTCCCAGGAGACGGCAGTTTGAATCCCTCTCTGAGGAGCCTTCATCACATCCGTCGCCCTCAGAATAAAGTACCACCCCTCCCTCGAATAAAAGGCTGCTGAATCAGACTGAAGCCACAAATCTGCTCTGTGACCTTTGACCTCTGGCTTCTAACTGAGACTAGTTGAGCAATGAAGCTGTACGGTGTAACATCGTCATCATCATCATCCTCCTCATCATCACCATCTGTGTTAGGGAAGAACTTCTTTGGGTTTTGGAGGGTTGACATGAATTAAGGGAATAAAAACCATCTTACACTTTGTAACATTGACAGGACCTCCAGTGTATGAGGGGCTTTTATTTTGAAGAGTCTGCAATGCTTCTGATGTATTTCCTCTCGTGCAGCTGATTTTATAAAGAATCAACTGAAGAAGAAAAGTATAAAAATAGAAACTATACATGAAATAAAATTAATAAAAAAATACAGCAACAATTCCAGGGTTTAGCAACTATTGATTAAAAATCAATCATTGATCATCATTTTGAAATAACACAATCATTTTAAATTAAAGTGTGAAGCAGTCATCAATAAAAAATAAAATAAATACAAACAAAGAGACACGGCTGATGTCGGAGCAGCCGGCCCAGTGAATTATGGTCCATGTAGTTCCTCTGCAGTCTGGATCTGCTGAGCCCAGTTTCACACATGAAAACATGACGAAGTGAAAGAAATAAAAATCAACTAACATGGAAACTAATAGCTGAAGGGTTAATGTAAAGTCCTGAGCTGCTCCAGTCTGAGTTTCAGCTCTCTGCTCCTCTTCCTCAGCTCGTCCTTCATCGTCAGCAGCCTCCTCTCGTCCTCTTGGATCTTTGTGATGAACTCCGCCGCCGTCTTCAGGATCACCACCTTGGCCGTTTTGTCGTTGTTGGCCACCGCCGGGATTTCGTCCCTCAGAGCCAAGAAGCTCATCTTCAGCTCGCTCCGCCGCTGCCTCTCCAGCACGTTGTGCGTCCTGCGTTTGTCCTCGTTGTCCTCGCCGTCCGACCGCGGGCTCCAGCACCTGCGGCCGCCGCTCTGCCTCGGCGACGAGCAGGTGATTTCTGACTTGACCCGTTTCACGGCGGGCTGCTCGGGCTTCTGGGCGGCGTAATTGTGTTGGTGGATGCTGACATGAGAGCGCTTCAGGACCAGCGGGGAGGGGTCCGACCGCCGGGACACTTTCCGCCTGTCCACCGTCACCACGTCAATCTCCTCATCCTCCTCCTCCTCCTCTTCTTCTTCTTCTGGGGAAAAAGAAACATTCTGGTGTTAGTGCTGGTGGTCATTAAAACTGTTAGCAGATACCAACAACAACAACAACAACAACAACAACAACAACAACAACAACAACAACAACAACAGCAGCAGCAGCAGCAGCAGCTGCAGCCACTGGTCCCACAGTTCACTTCTGTTTTAAGAGAAACTTGCAGGATTTGGTTTCTCTGAGTGTTTCACCTGAAATCTGATATATTTTCATTGGCTCCCTCAGAAAACAGCCAATCAGAACAGAGGCTCAGAGCCTCCTCTCTTCTGATTGGCTCATGCTCTTGTAAACTGTAAACTCTTTGTTATGTGTATAAATACCAACAGAGCTGATGGACAAAACCAGGAGCATAAAAACAAAGTTTTAACAAAGGATTAAAGAAGTGACTTTCCAAAATAAAAGCTGCTTCTCACCTGATTCACTGTCACTGCTGCTGAGTGGCGGCGTGTCCAGACACAGTTCTGACCCCGCCTCCATCACTGCTCCATCATCGCTCTTCTCGCCCAGGGTGGTGTACGGAAACACCACAGAGGGGTCGATACAGTCTGCGGCCGCTGCGTGGAGGTCGTGCAGGTACCCCGCGTTCACCTGACACCTGCCCACCTGCTGATCAGCTGCTCCGCTCTCTTCGTTAGTGTTGCCGGCGGTGGTGGAGGAGTCTCGGCGGGACCGGAGCAAGGCCAGCCTCTCAGACACCACCTTCTCCAGCTTGGTGGCGGCGGCGAAGCTGCTGCTCCACATGCAGTCCTGGATGATGAAGGACTGGAGGAAGGCCGCGGAGGGGTTGCAGTCCCCGTCCGGCAGGTCGGACACAGCCTCCAGGTGATCTGCGGCGGACAGCGGGACATCGGACAGGGAGGGTCTCCGGCTGGGGGACAGGGGGGGCGTCGGCAGCAGCTCGAACTTCTTCCAGATGTCCTCCCCGGGACCCGGGAGGAGCAGGCTGCGTGAAGGAGGGTAGAAGTCCTCCTCCTCGCCATCCAAGAGGAAGTAGGGCTGGATCGTGTCGTAGTCGTAGTCGTAGTTTGTGCTGGACAGGGGCAACACTGGCAGCATTATGGCTGCCTGCGGAGGCACAACACATGAGGTCAGCTTTAACAAGCTTCACCAGACGGGACGGTGAAGTGAAGCACAAAATATTCAATAAGAGATTATATAAAACTGATGCAAAGAAAATAAGTGATTCTGTTCGTTTCTCTGGTTTAAATCTTTTCCACATTTTAGGAAGAAAAATGACAAAAATCCCGAATACAAGAAGAGACTTTAATGACGTGTCAACATGTAGTTGTTTCCCCATCACAACACTGAACTGGTTTACTTGGAATATTTTCATATTGGTTTCAATCTCCATATTTCACTAATTGCAGCTGTTCAACTACAGATTCAGTTCCACCTTGAAAACATACACTAACATATTCAGATATAATCACATATCTGAAATTACTAAGAGCAAAAGTATTTACATAGAGGAAAGGGTGTGTGTGTGTGGGGGGGGGGGG
>NW_019520470.1:4940-6544 GCF_002814215.2 Seriola lalandi dorsalis
TCACATTATCTCAGCTGGAGCCTCATCTTCCGGCTCCAACACGTCGCGTGACCACAGTCAAACTGAAGCCGGCAGCTCACTCGGTAAATCCGGCAAAAGGTCGACATGATCGTTGGCAAACAAAACGTCATTGAAGAAACAGCAAGTTTGGGATTATTTCGGCTGCAGTTGAACAAACACAACAAAGAGTGACTCGAGTGCAAAGAGTCGTTATCGGTGGAAGACACTCCGCACTTCGGCGCATATAAAGAGCCATAAACACAACGTGCAACAGACATAAACAACAAAACTAAAAAGCTGTGATCTCCGTCCGTGTTGCACATGAACGTAAAGGCTGTCACCAAAAACATTTAGTGCAAAAACCTCCCAAATATCTACAGAGAAATGAGCTCTGTTTGTGTTTAACACGGTTGTATTTTAGGTGTAAATAAGGAGAAAAGATCCCTGAAGAGAGCCGACAGAGAGCCGACACACAGCCGACACAGAGCCGACACAGAGCCGACACAGAGCCGACACAGAGCTGCAGCGGCCGGACACACTCACCGTTATGTCTCCCGGGATAAACTTGACAGGACCGAGGTGACAACTGAGTAAAATCCAAGAGTCCCGGTGAGTGAAGGTTGAATCTTCAGCCCGGGTTTTATCCAACAGAGTCCGTATGTGAAAGTGATGTCCTCTTCCGATCGATAATCAATCAGAGAGAGTTCTCAAACTGCAGTATTGATGACTCCTGCGCTCCTGTCTGTAGTCTCAGGGTGACTCACTCCGAACAGCTGCTGCTCAGACCTTTAATACTCCTACTCTTGTGCCTTTTCGTTTCGTCATACGCAATTTTCGCGCCAAATGTTAGTACGTAGTAAACTAAAATAAGTTGTTAGCGTGTCAGCGACAGCGTGAAAAATTACGTCGATAGTTTTTCTGTCAGAAAATTTCGATTGTCATTAAACTTTTTAATCAAAAAGGAGCAAGGAGATGCGTTCAATGTCAGAACTATTTTATTCCGCGGATGTGTAAGAGGGTGGTCCATGACAGTAAATGATGCAGGCGGAGAAAGTTCCAGGAATTCAGCACTCATTCACTCACTCATGAAAACAACAACAACAAATGAATAAATAAATAAATAAATAACTTAAAAATGAATGGAAAAGGTTTAAGGGAAAATAAAATAAGATTTAAAAAAATGAAATAATAAAAACACATACAGTAACATTAGATGAATAAAAAATGAAATAAAAATAATTATGAAGAAAATAGAAAGATTAAAGGACAATAGTATGACATAAAATGAGAAATATTTTTATCTTAAGAAATAAAAAATAAAATGATAAAAAATAATGAAATTATCAACAAATAGAAGAACAAAATATTTAAGGAAAAAAAACAGGTTGATGAAAAGAACAAACTACAATAATAAATAAAAATAAAAATGATATAGTAGTAATGGAAGCTGACATTCAGGGATTATTGGATGATTATCTGATTGTTCTCGTCGGGGAGGAAGTGATCTCTGTCAGTTATCCTGGATGTGTTTTCACTCTCAGTAACTCACTGCACAAACCTCACTGTATCCCGGTAATGATGATGATGATGATGATGATGATGAT
>NW_019520470.1:7412-8629 GCF_002814215.2 Seriola lalandi dorsalis
TGTCACATTGTGACTGTTATTCATTATACTTATTTATTAAATGAATATACTGTTGAGAAAACCTCACATTGTCTTCTTTTGGTTACTAGCAAACATGACACAGAGAAACATTGTAATATTTTCATGTTGCTGCTCTGGCTTTCATCATCATACCAACATTCAGTGTGGTTGTCATGGATACCAGCATCCCATGGTCACCAGCAGCATGGGATGCTGGTGACCTTCATACCAGCACCAAAACACAACATATGCTGGTATTGCTACTGTAACCAGCGTGTATTATTCTGGTTAAACTGGTTACCTGCTACGCTGGTTTTTCTAGCGTTGCCGTCACTCTGATCTTCTTTCTCTCTCTGGCTTGAAGGGAACGAAAGGGTCTGAGAAGGTGAGTCCAGGTACAGTTGAGCTAGCTGGCTTTTAGAAAGCTTTTAGAAATCCAGCTAGCTAAACAAGATCTGTGTGTCTTGCTCCACTGTCTAAAGAATTAGTCCAGACAAACGTGTGTGATACAGAAATATGTGGTTTGTGGTGAATGTGGAAGTGGTTTCCAAACAAAAACAACTTTGAACCAGTAAAAAAGAGGAAAAAGACCCTGAAGGGAACAAAGAGGAAGAGAGTACCTGAGCAGGTAAGTTAAAGCAGCTCCACCTTGAGCAGCTACAACAGTAAAAACTGGTGAAGCTTCAATGACTCAGGATTAATAATCTCATTTATTACATTAGTCAGAAAAACTTTTATTTTGACACTTTATGTACATTTAGATAAAACGTATTTATTTTTACTTAAGTAGAATTTAACATGATAATGAATGTTGTTCACTTACATTCTGCATTTTAACGCTACAACTGTCTTTGCTGTTCCTGCAACCAACCAGCTGCAGAGGAGACAGTCTGCTTCCTGCTTCCTGTTTACACCGGCTCGCACATGCCCAGTGCACTTTAATGGTTTAGCTCAGACAACTTATTTACTTTTACTGAAGTAGAGTTTCAAAAAGAAGATTTCACTCGTGGTGGAGTATTTTTACTTTGTGGTGTTGAGACTTTCTCTTGAGTAAATACTGTTTCTTCATCACTGCTACTACATGGTATTACAGTACACCTGATGTGGAGCAGTGTGTCGCTGCAGCCACCAGAGGGCAGCAGAATACAAGTTTTATTCGTTACAGCGACAGCAGCAGCAGAGGAAGACATGATTCAGTTTAAACAGCACATTTCATT
>NW_019520471.1:0-11055 GCF_002814215.2 Seriola lalandi dorsalis
GCTTGATAGTTTCAAGTCTAATACGAACATCTTTATATTCAGATTTCCCTTTGATATTTAACTGTTTTCCTTCAGATGGAACTGTCTGATTTCTCAAAAGAATATAATTTCTTCTCATTTTTTTAACTCTTGTCCTGTACATTAGTTGTTGTACAAGCTGTGTCACACGTCATCTGTGTAAATGTGTAGTTGTACACGTCGATGAACGTAATGTTTCATCAGACTCGTGTGTCTCTGACTCTGACCTGAGTGGTATCCAGAGTATTCCTCCTGGCAGAGAGAGATGACGACACACAGCATGAACACCAGCAGCTCCGAGAGGAGAGACGCCTGCAGGGGGAAACAAACACAGCAGCTTTGCTTTAATCAGTGTGAAGAGCAGACACCGAGCAGCTCAGGTGCAACTGCCTGAAACAGTGTCTGTGCTCGGGACAGAACAGCCAGTGTGGGTGTATAATTCTTATTAACAGGTTCTCAGACAGGGTTAATTCAGTGTTCAGCCAATTCAATTTAAGACTTCATTTTTAATACCTCATACAATGGAATTAATACTCCTTTCACTGTCAAACTGAGGGAAAAATGAAGGAAAATAAATAGTGATGATAATCTAGGCCATATTTAACACAAACATGAATTTATTGACATTTATATCACAGACTGTTTATGGAAACCCAAGACTTTTTAACTCCTTCTAAGACCTTTTTTTAAAGACTTTTCTTAACCTGCAGACAAACTATCAAGTAAAGTAAATTCATATGATGAATAACCTTTACTGCTGGAGACATGTTGTTATTAAACTGAGAGAAATGACGCGGAGGTGTCTGAGCGGCAGCCATGATCAGAGCTGGTCCAGTTCTCTAACTGCTTCTATCTCTGGAACTGCCTTTATAAATGGAAAGAAGATGATGCCGTCCCACAATCCCTTGCTGCACCATTGCAGTTTCACAAAGGACAAGCATTTTGAATTTATAGTTAACATTATCATCATCACAACAAAATACTACATAAATGTGACTCTACTTAATCCCCCCACTGTGTGATGCACCAAAAAAATTATTTCTCTCTTCTGAAAAAAAACATAAAAAACATCGAAAGTGCTGATGTCAGAAAGGTTCAGTGCAGACATGATGAATCAGACCAGAACACGTGACCGTCTTTGATTTTTACCCGGGAGATCCACAAGCACAGGTCCCTACACCTACAGAGATAAATTACACAAAGTGTCGTTATCATATGGATTATTATCAGACTGTGGCATCAGGAGTGCAGCTCCTGAGCTCAGAGCAGAGCCTGTGGCATCAAGGAGAATCTGAGCCTCCGGTTCCCTTTGGCCGCCCTGCGGCTGCTGAGGGTTTGAGTTGCTCGGATGAAACTCTGCTGGTGTTTGGGTGAGAATTAAAGGACCTGAGAGGTCTCTTTGTCAGGAGGAAAACCACAGGGCTCTTCTCAGACTCATCTCACATTCCTGAAGCTTCAGCCTGAACACAATAAATAAAGGTCAATAAACTTTGGGCTGAAGGGACAAAACTGACCAGAACGTCTTTGTGTGATTTCTGAAACAGTGGGTTAAGGAACAATCTGAAAGCTTCAATATTTAAACTCCCAAAAGTTCAAATCGACTGCCCCCGTGTTAAATTAATCTCTTCTGATTCTTGACTCTTTTTTTCCTTGTTCAAATAAGATATTTAAGGTGTATTTCTTATTACAATCAATAAATCAGACCCCAGATTAAAGAGATCAAAATAACAAACATAAAAAACTTCACTGCTCTTTGAGTGTTGCTCGTACTCTGCTGGATGTTCTCGCTGCTTTGTAAATAAACGCCCACTACAGGTTGAACTGGGCAGAAATCCGAATGATGGGGCTGTAACAGGCCCAGGTGAGAATGGAGCATTGATCCTGACCTGCAGGATCTCCGGGGCAGAGAGGGGAGACGCTTCCCTTGTTTGTTTCACTTCATTTGTTTTTAACAGCAGTTAACATCTTGGATGTTGGATATTTGTGGTTTATTATGGAAAACAGTTTAGTTACAATAGTACAATAGTTTTGAATCGTGTGACATTGCTATAAAGTTTTTAAAATTGATGATGTGTGATGAAAATGGAACCCATTCTGTCAGACTCAATTATTTTCATCAGGATCATTTTTACTGAACTAAACATAAAATGCTTCAGGGGAGTTCTGGGAAAACAAATCTTTAACTTTGTTCATAAAAATATCAATAAAAAAAATTCCCATACAATCAGGCTTTGTTACGATAAATACCAACGGCTAAATAAAATCTGTTTTGTGCACTGAAGAGCAACATAAATACATTTCTGCTTTCTCATCAACCACGAGGGAAATTCAGCACAGAAATGTTCAGCTCTCAGCACGACCTCCAAACAAAGAGACTGGATTACTTGTTCTTTTGTTATTTAACATTTAGTGTCTCAGCACAACTGAAGGGAAAATGTCAAGATGAGTCAGTTTTAAGTTCCTCTGTTATTCGGGGATATCTATTAAATACTCTGTAGAAGCATTTCATAAATAAATATAACAGTTTTAAAATGTAAAAACAGGCTCTTATGAAACAGGCACGAGTTGCTGGGAAGTATAAAGCATATTAATGAGCTATTATAACTCTGATCCTGCAGCTGAAGACACCAACTAAATCTAACAAAGACAGAAATACAATCATTTTAATGTGGAAGTGAAGACCTCATTTTGGATACCAATGGTTTTTAAGCAAAGGAAAAATCAACCAATTCAGATTGAAGATGGTGAAATAAAAACCTCGCTTTGATTGTTTTTACCTTCAGTTCCTGATAAATGTTCATGTGCTGTTAGCTCCTTTTAACACGGCTGAATTTCAACAGGTGCTACACTGATATCGACCGTCCAGAAACTGAAACCAGCCCATGCTGTCAGTGCTCCACGCAAACCCACAGCTGCTGTATTTACACGATTTTCTCATCACCTGAACGCAGCACAAAAAAATACTTCATTTGTTTTTATCTCAGTTGATCTGATTCAATACAGCCTCACACCTGTCCCATCAACAGACCTGCAGGGCCCCTCACCAGTCCCAGGACGTCCCCGTTTACCTTATCACTGGAGGCTCCCATGCTGCTGCAGAGTGAGTCCCCTCAGACCAGATCAGATCCTGCACAGGACGCTTTCAGGACACAAGACGAGGACAAAAACAACCTGATTTAGCTTTCCCTGAGCAGCTCTCCTCACAGCATTACCACGCCGATGGTTCCCCCCCTGTCCTCTCTCTCTGTCTCTCTCCAGGATCCCTCAGGTTCCCAGGCTCTGACGGGACCTCGCCCTCTATCTCTGCCTCTCAACAGGGTGAGAAATACCTGAACCAGAATCCAGCATCATCAGAGAGAGAGAGAGAGAGAGAGAGAGAGTGAGACACAGAGAAACATGGATCTGTGCAGAGGTTTCAGCAAAGTCCAAACTTTATACCTGCATTATTCTGTTCACGTGATGTTGGTGTTTACAGCTGAAAACATAACCAGAAAGATTTATATTACATTTCATTGTAAAGTCTGAAATGTTGCTTTTAATAAGTAAAACATATGGTTGTGTCAGATTATTTTATCATTTAAACAATAACAATAGTTCCTGAGAAAAAAATGCTTTACCTCAATGTTAAGAAATTAATTTTAAACGATGTGCAACAAAACTAATTGCTTAGATTAAGGGATATCCGACTGCCAACTAAATACTGTGGATAAATGAGACTGAAAACTTACAATATGACGACACTTTACGCTTCACAAGAGGCTACAAACACTGAATCTGCTGTAGCTCAAATGGATCCTACAGATTTCTGCTGCACAGACCAGTTTAAACACGGAGCAACAGATTTCATCTCGTCAAAATAACCTTCATTGTATCAAAAGAACAAATCTTGTGGCAGCATCACTACAACAACTGCAAATGAAAAGCACTACAATGTGAGAAACTAATGAGATTTAATTCAAATGAATCAAGTTGATTGTTAAAATAGATTTCAGTGTTACAGGTCTCTGCTGCAACTTTGACTTTAGATTTAACATCAAATTCAAGGACTTTTCAAGGACTTTCCAGGATCAATTCCCTCAAATTCAAGGAGCCAACATGGCACAGTTCGAGACACAGATCATGGTTAATTAATGTTAATTACTGTTACAACACCAAGATTCAGCAGCTTCATAGAAACTCAGACAACAATAAAAATAGAGAAAGGTTTGAATGTGTTAACACTTCTGGTCAGTTGTTACAGTGATGTAGACTTTCCATAACTCGTGTCTATTTTCAGAAGATTTCAAGGCCTTGATTTTATTCTCAAATTCAAAAACTTTCAATGATTTCAAGGCCCCACGGGAACCATGTTTGGATTTACACCAATTGCAGCACTGGCTCTCCTGTGAGTGAGTTGTTCAGAATGATGACATGGTTTTTAAAATAACTTCCTGCTGGTTTTAAATATTAGTTATTTCTTGAAAAAACTAATCTAGACATTAAAAAAACTCAAATTTCAAATTAAAAGATTTACCATTGTTTTCTTAAGACTGTAGAAATCCTGTATAAACACGCAGTAACATTTGGCTTGAAACAGGGTGACCATTGACCCTGTAGTGAAAGTGTGCCAGCTATCACACTCCTGTCCAAAAATTCCAAGTAGTCTCTAGTTGGAAATCACTCTCAGCCAATCAGGCGGAGGCAGGTGGAGTGTGTTCAGCAGACCTGTAGTTTCTCTGTAAAACACTGAACAGCTGAGCTGCACAGTGTCTGTGAAGCACAAAATGTCCAAATGTTCATGTTGTTTTTTCCCAAAACTTTATTCTCACTTATAATTTCCCCAAATCCTGAAGTTTAAACACTTAACATGCGACATCTGACATATTTTGACCTGTAGAGGTCACGACCATCCTTGACCTCATCCTATCAGATTTCTGTTGTTGCTGATCCAGGAATCTCATTTCTCCTTCTCCCGCTCCTCCTTCTTCTTCTTTTTCTTCTTCTTGCGTTCGTGGTGGTGGTCACTGGGGGAACGGGAATCCCTGTCCAGATTCAAAAAACAAAATGGTCACCACAACATCTACAGAGGATTTTGCTCTTTTAAAATCCAAAGACATTTTTAGTCAATAAAAACTGGACCAGTGATTGTTCCCATCTCATTGGTTTTAAGCAAAAGAAGAATATACATGTTGGTAACTCGTCATAAACCACTGATAGAAGTCGCCCTGTCGCACCTCTCCTTCTTCCTTTTCTTCTTCTTGCTCTCTCTGTCTTGGCTTCGTTCCCGGCTGCGATGGCGTTTGCTGTGGGAGTTGTGAGACTCTGAGGACGCTGACCTCCTTTCATTCAAACGACGCCTGTTAGACAAAAAAAAACACCATAAGACATTAGAAATCATTCAGATTTCATCCATTTGATAAAAGGTTTAATTTCCTTAATCAACAACAGTACAGAAAGCTGAAAGGGGTCAGAGGTCATAGCGTTTCTTGTACCTGTGGGAGGAGTGTTCAGATCGTGTCGACTCGTCCTCATCCTCTCTCCACTGTCTGGCGAGCTCGTCTGAGTGGACGTTGATCACCTCTCTGATCACCTACAGTGAGGCCAAATAATCAATGAGTTTTTTAAACTTTATTTAAACAGGAAAGACCTTTACTGAAGAGCCGTGCTCTGGGTCAGCTTCAGGTTCTTATAGTTACACACAGAAACACCAGCTTCGCTTAGACAGAATTCATCTGAGCCAACGTCAAAGCATTCGCCCACACATTAAGATTTTCTGTGTGCATGACTTCTC
Source organism: Seriola lalandi dorsalis (assembly GCF_002814215.2). NCBI lineage: Eukaryota > Metazoa > Chordata > Actinopteri > Carangiformes > Carangidae > Seriola > Seriola lalandi. The sequence continues at coordinate 5,789 of NW_019520471.1, forward strand.
CACTTTGAAACTCTTAATTAAAACACATTTAAAAACTTAGACGGACAGAAATGTCTCCTTGAATTGTTCATTTATGTGCAGAAAAATGAATGAAACACACACACACACACACACACAGCTGCTGAATCAGAGAGCAAGCAGAGGGTCAGTGCCTCGCTTCTGGAGGAAAATGGAAAGAGTGTGACCCCTTTACTTCTTTACTTCCTGCACCTGCGTACTCGACTTCCTCAGACCGTCTGGTCGTATGTGGCTTTCCAGACGCCACATTAATGTGAATTAATCGTGATAAAACTTCATCAGACTTCAGGAGCACTTCATGTTCAACCTGAAAGCATCTCAAAACATCAGTCACAGTGAGAGGATTTGCAAATTATTTTTGCACCAAATCCACGGAGCACTAAGGTCGGTGTGTCCTCCATTTAAATTTCACCACATTAAATGGTCATAGATGAGCAGGTCAAGTGTTTTTGTGTGCTGCACTACAAGCTCTGCTGTCAGGAACATGGTGTTGAGCATCAGGTCTGTTTTCAGGATGTTTCCTAAAGAGTAGGAGTAGGCCACAGTCACCTGTGGTGGTTCTGGTTTTCTGCCCCACTCTCTTATTAGTGAAGACAAAGCTGTTTGAACTCTAAAAGGCACACATAGATCTGTGGAGCGACGTGTTTACTGTAACTCCAAACAGAAATGTTTATGGGTGGAGAACAGGTCGAGCGTCGTCCTGAGGCTCACTCGTACCTCAGTGTAAGACTTCTTGGTGATGTGAACGTTCTTGGCTCGGTAGGACTGACGCCGCCTCTTGTAGTCCCTCATCTCTGCCATTAGCTCCAGATGAGTCTTTGGTTCGTTCTGTTCGTCATCTGTACACACGAAAACAGAAACGCACTCATTTTACCAGAGAACTGCACTGAGGGAAAAACTTCTCTTTCTTTATTCTTCAAAACGAAAAAGCATTTTCGCCTTTATTTTATTTTTTTGCCTAAAAAGTCAAAGGGAAACTATTTCTGAGTGTGAAACAGATTTTGAATTTGAAAATTTGAAAAACATCCTGTAACAAAAAAAAAAAAGTATTTTTCACGTTCAGACCATCTGACACCTGTCACTTTATCTTTCTGATGTTTGGAAGGCTCGACTGAATGACTGACTGAATTTATTTGATAATTAAAAATATGGAGTAACTAATTTACTTCCATTGTGGTCCTCATATTAAAACAAAAAACAAGAGAAGCATTACTTTCATAGTGTAAATCAGGCTGCAAGTTTCTGACAACCTCAGGTCTTCACCATGTCGTGTAAATCTCACCCTTCTGCAGTTTGGACACCAAATCTACATAGAGGTCTTCGTTGCTGGAGGAAGCAGCTTCCTTCCGCTGGCTGACCACATGATCGTACAGAGCCAATCGGTCGGCCACAGTGAGGTCACACACAGCTCGCTTGTGGTTCTGAGGCACGTCGACAGGCTGGCCGGAGTACTGACCTGATGGAGAGCCAGAGAAGCTTCACACACCGAGGGATGACTGAGAGCAGTGAACACACACACACACACATCAGCCTGACAGCTTGTTTATTCAAAAACATTCCGTCATTTCACTAATCACACATCTGGATACGGTCAACAGAACTGGTCTCCATGATACAAGTCCAACTGGTGTTGATCGTCTCCATAAGTTCTTCATCAGCTCCAAGGGGGAAAACACAAACTAGTGTGGTTTTACTCTTTGGACTGTGAAGCAGAGCAGCTCCTAAATTTACACAAATTAGATTCTGACATTATATTGTGGAAAAAAAGAGGTTTTTACTTATTTGGAGGAAAGAAAGAAAACACTAAAGGAGCGATTATCATTATGATTTGAGCTCAACGCACATCAAGACTGGACACAAATTTACACGACATAACTCACAGAATTGTAGTTTATGTGCTACAAATGAGCTAAAAGTTTGTGATGTTTTACACATCAAAGTGAGTTAATAGAGAAAATGAAAAATACTTTTGGAATCATGACTGATGTTCTTATTTTTAAAATGTATTTCTATGACACCGGGTCCATGTCACAGATCACAAGAGAATCTGATAAAGATGCTCAACAAGTTCCTCAGCTTGTTCTTAATTAAGCATCCTCCTACTCTGTTTCTTTTTAGCCGCTGCTCATCAGTTCCTCTTATCTGTTCTCTATCTTCGCCTTTGTGATCAGTATCAAGCTAATGAGATAAATCAGTGAGTGATTTTAACTGGAATCCATTTAGCAGTCTTCATGGAAAGAGGAAGTGACATTCATTTTTGTACAGAGATGATTTTTTTTGACACGTCTAAATGTATGGACTGGACTTTCCCCAACACATAAAGGGGAAAGTGTGTGTGTGTGTGTGTGTGTGTGTGTGTGTGTGTGTGTGTGTGTGTGTGTGTGTGTGTGTCAATCCCCCAGCCCTGTCGTTATAAAGGATATGACATTAAAGGATACTGCACGTAATCAGGCAAGCCTGAACCAGAGCAGCAGAACTTTCTAGAGCCCATCGTCTCCCTAATACTCACCCCTGTCACTGCAAACAGAACACATAACACACACATTACACACACACGTCAGGAGAAAGATGATATTACATAAAGATTAAACATCCAGGTAAAAAGTACCTGAATATTTTCAGAATGTTCTCATTTAATGGGATTGAATTTTGGAGTAAAAGGAGGTGTGTGCAGGCTGAGAGAGTTTAGACCAAAGTGCTGAGCTTGTGGGTTTCACACAAGATAACTCTCTAGTGACACCTACTGGTCTTTCGTTGTATCTGGAATGTAAGACTTGAATTGAGAAATCTAACTGTGCTTTTGCTTCTAATGAGTGTTGGATCTCTGATCAGGACTATACAACATCAGAGGAAACTGTTCTGTAGGAAACCGTTATGATATAAACTGATACCTTGCCAGAAGACTCCTTCCATCCTCATCAGCGGTGCAGCGGATCTCGCCTGTAGGATCACCTGGTGCTGGGTAGATTTGTCTGAATGAGGGAAACAACATGATGTCCAGCTTAGGACACAGGAACTAAAACTGAACATGAACCTACATTTACCTTCCAAATTTAATAGTTTCTCTCCATTTCCCACCTATTTCTTTCCATCACAAATTTTGTGCATATGATGAAAAACTTTATTTTAGACTGAACTTATCCCCAGTAAAAGGTGAGGAAGTGGAAGGTGGGTTCAGTGGTTGTATTTTTTTAAAATAACAAACACTTTAAATGTTCTTTTAAAATTACAATTTCTATTTCATAATAACTTACAGGACTTGAAGATTTTTTGTTCCTGTCCTACTAAACTATATCTGTTTTTTAGGTTCTCTTATAGTTCAAAACATGTTAAACAGCAATTAGAAAAATAAATACATAAAGACCATTTTGCAGAACATCCTGACTTTAATTAGCTGACCTTTAGAGCTTGGAAAACTCCTATACTGAGCCTCAATATTTCATAACAGAGGTTGTATTTTTTTTGCATTGTTTTGCAGTTAAATTATCTTCACAGATCCTTGTGAAGGAAAACATCATTATAATTCTATTGTTTAAGACATTTTCTTCAAATCTAAAATAGAAAAAATGACATTTTATTGAGCATGTTACCTTGATAAGCTGCAATAGGAGGACAGCAATTTGTAGTAATAGTCATCATAATGACTCACCCATTGTAAAGGTTCTGACACTGCTGTTTTCATAACATATAGAGTGGTCGTACATCTCCGCCTGCAAAATAGAGATAAAACTTCACTGCTCTCTTAATGATTATGTGCATTAAAAATGGCAGAACATTGACACTAGAGTTCATGGTGTTTACAGTGGTCTATCACATGACGACGAGAAACTTTTGAAGTCAGTTTGTTTTGTCATTTTCACTGCACTACCTGCTCCTCCGCCGAGTAGCCCATCTTTCTGAGGCGGCAGGCCGCTTTGTGTTTCTCTATGCTCCTGACTGGGACTCTGTGATCGGGGTCGTAGGGACACTGCTCCATCGCTTCCTAAGAAAACACCACAAACAGTTATTTTACAGCTGTGAATTACGCATATATGATGGTGAGCTATTTTTTATTTCTTTTCAGACAGCACAGACACATACACACTTTGTGTGTCTGTCTATGCACACTCAAACATGTTTGACCTTCCAGTCTAAACAGACAGAAAATTTCAGCACCAGACTAGCATTGCCTGTAAGTTGAGGATGCCTGTGTGGTAGTTGAAACGTAGAGAAGCTATATCTAATCTAGTTCATGTTGTTAGATAATAACAAAACCACATTTAAAAATATCCCACACTCCTTTAGGGGAGTGAAAACCTATGTGGGCAGGGTACACAAATTAATTCTTCGTAGAAGGCACCATCCAGACAACATCTGAAAGTGCATTTAGACATTCCCTCCCGCTAGATCTGACACATAAGATCTTAAGGCCCTGTTGTAATTCAGTGGCTGCTACCATGTTCTAATAACACATACATGGTTACTAGCCAGTGTTAACATGGTGTTCCTAATTAAGTGCTCACTGAGCGTATATATACAGATGTCGTTGGACTAAAACACACGAGGGGAAATTCCAGAGTAATGCAATGTATACAGTTTTCTGACGCAGGGTCATTATTAGCATTGCCGTTAACAGTCAGAAAAGTTTTAACGGTTAACGTTAATATACCTTAAACGTTAAAGCTCGGTGTAGCGCTGGGCTCGGCAACAACTAAGAAACAACGTCCTCCTTTACATTACTTTGATAACATGATAACTTTATTAAGACTATTTTTTTTATTTCGACTGAAGACTAAACGCTAAGCTAACGTTAGCTGACCGTTACCTGCTTGTAGTCCATCGACCATCCCAGCGTTTTAAATATATCATTCAGCTGATTCTTGCAGTTTTCAGTAAACTCTGTCAGCTCATTCAGACGACTGAGGCGATCCTGAACAGTTTGTATTTCCAGCGGGTCCCCCATTTTAGCGTTTTAAATCCAAACCTATGAAGCTTTCAACCAGAAATCATCAGTGTTTGTTTTCACTCCAGTCACAGCGGCCATATTCTGCGCGAGCTGATGACGTATACCGGTACTTTGGTGGGATAACAGAAGCGATGCATGCTGGTAGTTGAAGTCGACTATTTAAGGTGCATTCTTTTATATTACATTATATTATATCATGAAGTATAATTCTTTTGCAGTTTACGTTGTATAATGAATTCAATTCAATTCACAGCACCAAAGCGTCAGTTTGTTCCATTATCCAACTTGTACCATTAAAATTGAA
>NW_019520472.1:0-2748 GCF_002814215.2 Seriola lalandi dorsalis
CTGTAGCAGCTGCAGCCGTCGCTGCTGTTGCTCTCTGTGTTGTTGTTGTTGTTGTTGTTGTTGTTGTTGTTGTCAGATCCCACAGAGGTAAACAACACGTCAAACAGGATCCTGACTCAAATAACATGAAGGAATGAAATCAAATATTACGTCATCTATAATTAATATAATATTTATGAGCAGCTGCAGAGTCGTTTATTCGACCTCGTCCTGCTTGTTTACAGACGCTGGAGTTTAACACTGAATCTAAACTACAGCCGTTTCTCAGCTGCGGTCACCGATGGTTACACCTGCTAATATTCATCAGTGTCTTATATCCTCTATTTAGACAGGTGAGCTTCGTTGTCAGGAGCGACCTGGAGGAGTCTGATTGGTTCTTCCTCGTGTGATTTTCTCACATCTGCTGCTTTAAAGCGTCTTTATTTGTTTTTTAAATAAATGTCTTTATTTTTTATTGTTTGTTGTTTTTATTTGTTTTCACTTCATCAGAATGAAATCTGTCTTGAATCCGGAGACAGACACTGTTTCACAAACGTTCAGCAGCAACACAAACACCACAAACAGCTCATTGATCATTGATCATCAGTGATCTGTCGTTAATCACGGGGATGAGACGGACTCATGATTGTTTTTCCTCATGATCCTACTTTAATTTCATCCAGGAAAAAAAATGTAATAATCAACCTGTTTAAGTAAAAAAATGTGAAAAGATAAAGTTGCAGTTTATTCTTTACATTATTTCTGTAGATGCACAAACGTCCAGGACAGAAAAGCAACATCAGATCATGTTGAGGACATTATTGACCTCACTGACCCCGAGGTGGAGCTGAAAGCCCCAGGAGGAGCTACTAAGTGGCCCCTGGGGAGAGATCATATTGCCCCCCCTCTAAATACAGAAGTGAAACTAAAATAGTGACGAGGTTACTCATGAAGGGAGGGTCACATACTGGGCTCCACTTCACTCTCATGTCGTGGATTCTTTCCACTTCAGTTAATAGAAACAGCTCGTCAGAGCCTTGATTTAATGATGATGATACGAAACCTCAAGGGAAAGAAAACCAACTCTGCAGATTCGTGACTAAAACTACATGACACACAAAACCAAAAACAAATATTCATTTGCATTGTTTTCATCTGAATGATGAAGCCGAGCGTTCACGTGGTTTCTCGGTATAAAGCCATTTCCATAAATGGATGAAGTTGTTTCTGCAGACGTCCTCTCTGTCTTTATGTCACATGCTGATACTGGTGTTATCTGCCACCTGCTGGCTGCTTCCTGCCACTGCGTTTTCCTCTTGTCAGTGTGTAATGTGATGCCACCTAAACGTCGGGTTGTGACTCTGGGTCACATGGGCACATGCAACAAACCAGAAGTCAATGTCAACAACATACATCAGTCTTTATCGGGGAACAAATCCAGATCTGGCCCAGAATGAAACGGGGTCTTCTCTGGCCCACTCCTCTTCCCTCCACCAAGTCCAAAAATAATGTAAGTGGTTTTCATTGTCCGTTTGTTGCTGCTTCCCTCCGTCGCTCGTCCCGGGTCAAACCGTCCCCTGCAGCCGGACGTCGGCGGGCGGAGGGAAGGTCAACCTCAGCGAAGAGTAGATGACCTCTGGCTCTGGTGGAGACTCTGAACACAAGCACACACAGGTGAGTTAACGTGAGAAACAGCAGGTCGTCACTTCACGGTCACGGACGTCTGACCTCAGGCTGGAGGAGTCGCCGTCACCACAGCGGTTTGTGCGTCTTTGTGCTTCATTCGTTCACTGTGAGAGATTAGACAACACTCCGCCCACACGGAGGAGGTTTGTGGTACCGTTAACCTCAATACATCTTTTCCTCTCAACACACCTGCATCGCCATTTCCTTTACAGTAAATGGGCGGGTGGTCTGACATGCGGCTCAGTGTTCACACCGCTGCCGAACGGCAGAAAGGAATTCATCTGACAGGAAACTGAGCAGCCACAGAGCGCGCTCCTCAAGGCCACACAATCTCAATACAAACATGAATAATAATGTCTGTGTAAATGCCGTGATGCACAGAATGTACAATAAAGGCTGTTAGTGTTTAAAATGTGGAAATGAGACTCTGTTGTTAGACCTCCTAGACCTGGAGCCAGTTTCACAGACTGTGACTGTGTCTCCAACAGTCAGACCTCAGATACACTGAGTCTGACAGCACTTTAGTTCTTCACTGTCTTAAGCCGGACTGTGATGCAATGAATTCTGGGTAAATAGAGATTGTTTTTCAATTTGAAAAAAGGGCAGAGTGTGAAAAAAAATGGCCGCCGTCTCTAAAAACTTTTTCCCCTCGCTTTGCTCCCTTCATATGTCACTGATTGTTACCATGGTAACACTGGTCTCAGGCCTGAGTTAGCTTTGGGGTAAGGTGTCTCCTGTTTTTGGCATATTTAGAAGAGAAGAAGAAGAGCAGCTGTACCTCTCGTCTGGTTTGGTTTGATGAGTATCTGTTGATAGCTGACGTCCTCTGGAGACGGACCGCTCTCTGGAAAAGAAACACACTGTTAAATATAAGAAACACTGGCCAGGAGATACAAGAGTGAAGCCTCAGGTAAGTGACGAAGTTATTTCCTTTCTTTGTGATGTGTTATTACTGGCAAACAGGAAACTGAGGGCGATGGTAGACTTTCCTTTAAAAGATTAACACCCTGACCACAGCGTCAAACACAGAGGAAAACAACCTGCTGATCAGACTAAAGAACATTAAACTGGTCGGAGTGCAGA
>NW_019520472.1:3444-4567 GCF_002814215.2 Seriola lalandi dorsalis
GATTAAACCCACTGAACAAAGTCAAGGTGTCACTCTCATAATTACCACATCCAGATTTTGTAATATAGATACATAACTATTAGATAAAGGATCCTATTTTCTTTCACTGAGGAATGTTATTTACTTCCATAGATGAGGAACATAATCCCTCCCAGACGTCCTTGCTCTACCTTGGGGTCCCCTTCCTGTTGGACATACTCAGAAACCTCTAAAAGACAACTGAGGAGCTGCTCTTTAGGGTGTCCAGCTACCTTCAGCTTCAGTCCAACACCTGGAGGATGTTGTTCTATCGAGCCAACAGAACCAGGTCAACCTCAGGAAGTAAATATATAACCCTCGGACCTCTCCACACCTCGGCTGTGCCGCCAGATTCTCTGCAGGAAAATCACAAACCATACTGACGAACCTTCCTTGTGGAGAATTCATACACTCTGGTTTTAAAGGACCGAGAAAATGGCCACAGTGTTCCCACAATACTCCCCACAAGACCGCAATGGGCCGCAATGTCCGCAGGGCCTAGAAAAGAACTTGTGGTACCAACCAACCTCTGGACCTCTATGCGTTCCTGATAGGCTGCGATGGCATCAATCTTCTACTTCCACGCCGCGACCTGAGACTGGCCATGTAGACTGGCCAGGCAAACTCCCATGACCCATCCAGTACCATAGCGAGAGTAAAGATCTCTTCCACAGAATCTTCAAGGTGTGTCCCACAATATCTACAGCAGTTTCTCAAGGTAACTCTCATCTACCCTCGGGCATCGAGCCAGCGACAACTACAGAACTCACAGTCCGAGCCTCTTGATACCATCTGCGACTGCAGCTTTCATCAAAGAACTGCGTCTTCCACCTGACCGCCACCGGTTTATATGTTTCATGCTCAACCACGAACGCTGTGCGCCTCTTCTGCAGCCAACTTCAATCCCATGTACAACCTCTGCAAGTATTCAGCCAAAGATCTTCTGGGCCCCCACTACACTTGTTAGGTTGCTCCTCTCTTTACCTGGGTGAAACCTGATTAACACAATATAGGAAATGCAACGAGGTAAATTGAAGAGTGACCTTTGACCTCCTGACCTGTGACAGTGATCCAGCTGCGTGGAGACTCTCCATGACCTCTGATG
>NW_019520472.1:5480-6541 GCF_002814215.2 Seriola lalandi dorsalis
CTTTCTCTGTTTAATCTTGACAACACATATTGTACTTACAGAGCAGCCAGAGAACAGATGTTCGTCCCATTGTGGACCAGCACAGACTGTTTGACGAGCGCTCAGACCTTATCATGTATCTTACCATCAGTCGAAATTACTTCCTTCCTCTTTGGAGGTGCTATTTAAACCGCTGTGGTTTTGTTTCCCGCAGCTAAAAGCTGAATCCGTGGTGGGTTTCAGCAGAAAACAAACAAACACAGAGACGAAGGACGGAAATACTCAGGGGCGTCAAATTGAGGGGAACAGTGGAACTAAGTCCTTCAGATCGGGGTCGTGGTTTAGGCAAGTTCTTCAGTAGATCGTACAAAAAAAAATACTTCCTCCTCAAATGTGGTAAAATGAGACGACATCACCACAACTAAAGAACCAGAATGAGTCAGAGCAGAAGTGAAAATGATTGTGGTTTATTTTCTGCTCATCTTGATACTTGCAAAGCAAACAAGAGGTTTTCAGGAGGACGAGATAACGAGGTCAAACTAACAGAAATCAATGTAAACAAACAAGGCCTGACGAATTCCTACCAAGACGCACCGACCAGTAACCCTGGTGTGTCTCGACCAGAGGGTCCCTACCTTTTCTCAAATCTCAAAAATGTTGCCGGCTCATGTCCGAACCAGTACGGAGGCAAAATAATGAGGAAGCTCAATTCTTCTTCTGTGTTTGACATCTGTCTCTTGACTCTCTTTCCTTTTAATTCTTCCTGTTGCTCCACTGTGATACTGCAGAGTACAATCAGACTGAGCACATCTGGGCCGAATTGGTCCAGATGTGGAGGCAGCAGCTTCCAGTTGTGCAGTGTATGGGCCCACCTGCATCACCTTTGCAGCCCACAGGTCGGGAACCACTGCTCTGGACGAGTTTGACGAACAACATCAGATCTGAGTCCTGGCCAAAAGGCGTGTCCTGACCACGGGTGGTCACGAGGTCAGGACAGCACCTGAGAACAGTAAGCCGTCCACACAAGGTGAACAGACTGTGAACCAGGTGAGTCACAGTCTGGTCCAGCGACGCAGCGGCAG
>NW_019520473.1:0-3988 GCF_002814215.2 Seriola lalandi dorsalis
TCACAGGTCAGTATACATGATGTCTAATGTCTATTTGTGTCATATAATAGATACTGAACCTGCACAGTAGCAAGGGTTAAAGTACGAATAGCGTGAAAAATGTCTGAAATAAGGGAAAAATCTTGACGTAAACGGACGGCTGGTGAGCATTTTAACGCAAACCACCAAATCAAAACTAACTTTGTGACTCTGAAGTTGTTGTAATATATCTACTAATCTACTATACTATCTAATTTATCTTTTATTTTTGACATATGGGTGTATATGAACTTATAGGAGACGGCGAGTCTGGAGCAGCTCCTCAGAAACACCACAACAAGGGAGTTGAGGGAGTTCTGCACTTCACTTCTGTTGAATCAGATCGGTGGACCGGGCTCGCCTCTTCAAATCAGCCAGAATCTTTCACATCAGAGACAAACCCTCGTGGAGCTGCTGGTCCATCTGGACTCTGTACTCCTTAGTGGAAATGCTTTGCTGGGTCCTCTCTACCAAATCGCCTCCCAGCCTCAGAACGTTACAGTAAGACTCCTCCATCCTCGGTCTGTCCTTAACGTTTTGTTTTTGCTTCATGCTATTTCGTAATTAAAGGGGTAATCCACTGATTTTACATGTGAGCATCAGTTTATTCGCTGGGCAGTGCTGCCCAAGTCAGAGAGAATAACCTTGATGATTGACAATACAGCTGTACCGCACAGTGCTTACAGCAGCTGTCCTGCAGGTTTTGACTGTATCACATGAACTGAAAACTGAAAACTGAAAATAATATCTCCTAGTCATACTTTGATCTGTTTGCTATGAATGCAGCACATTAATTAAGCTCAAATTTTTACTCCAAGAACTCCTTTCTGCCGACTATGCCTGACGATCACACGAGTGAAGTCAGACAGTGGCTGAGTAAAGAGAGGAAGGTTCAGATGTACAGTAAGTATTTTACATTATGAAGCTTCAGGTTGTTTTCCTCATCAAGAATGCATGAGGATATTTCTAATTTCTTTCTCATTATTTTTAGCCTGTGCCAATGGACACGTGTGCTTTGTGGGAGAGGTATGAGCTTTTTCTGTGTTCTTTTTATAGTATCAAGCATTGAGAATGAAATCATTTAAAAAAAATACTAATATATGATATGCTTCTGTATTTTCATATAGTGTGGTAAACCAGTGGTTGTATCTAAATGTCCTGACTGTGGACTTCCAATTGGCGGGGTAAACCACAACCCAGTCAGCGGTTTTACTCAACACACAGAATCGAGGTATTAACCTGTTTAAAGGTCCCATATTGTATAAAGTGATATTTCCATGTGTTGTTTGATTATAAAGCAGGTCTAGGTTCTATGTTAATACTGTGTGGACGCTCAGTCCACAGAGAAATGCACACAGCGTGTATTCAGAAACTGAGCCTTAAAACCACACTTCAACCTAACTTTGTGATGTCATAACAAAGCAATCACTGACCTCAGCCATGCCCCAAGCCCCACCCACCTGAACCCACCATCCAATCTTGCAGGATTTGGCTTACCTGAAATCTGCTTTATTTTTATTGGACCACTCAGAAAACGGTCAGAGGCTCAGAGTCCCCTCTCTTCTGATTGGCTGATTGACCTGTGGTTACGAGAGCTCCAGAGAGAAGCCTGAGAGAGATGTAAAACTACTTTGAGAATATTTTTGGTTCTTAAAACCACAAATATATTTTCTAATGGAGCAACACAGGAAAAGTGTAAAATTACTTTTAATGTATCTTTTCGATTGCAGCCATTGTTTTCCATTCATTTCTGTATGACAGACCTGAAACTTGATCAAGTTTTGTGCTACAGTTGAATTATGGCACCTTTAATCAACCAGCTTTGTGATAGTGTATTTTCAGTCAATTAATTGTGTTTGATTTCATTTGTTTTCTTCCTGGTTTGTATAAAATGTCAGAGATCAAACTCTGACAGGACACGTGTTAGGAGAGGCAGGTCAGAGGTCTGAGGCCCCTGAAAGGCAGATGACTTCTGCTCAGTCCTGCATCCTGCGGCTGCTGACGCACCTCGCCATGCTCCAAGGCACCATAACAAATCCGAGAGTGAGACTTCACCTCAGTCTGCACCAGACATTAACATATCTCTGGTACTGAAAAGATGGCATCACGTAATAATACTCCTGTGTTGTTTTTGTGTTGTAGGGAGTTGAAGACATGATCCACCCCAGGCCGATTCAGGCTCTCAACTTCCTGTGGAGCCACCTAGAGAAGGACATGCATGTGCTGGAGCAGACTCTGAGCCAGAACAAGGACAACGCGGTTGTTACAGTTCATTTGGTTCTCAACGTCTGTGCAGGATTCACTACAGGTGATATTGACTTACTGATGACTCTCAGTCAGCGTGCTGCTTCTGTTGTTCATGTAGAAAATACGTGACATTGTCGCTGCTGAATGTTAATAAAGGTTCTCGTGGTGCAAGACCTGATCTGTCCTCCAGACAAGGACGGCAGCGGTGGGAGAAGCTCGTCTGTGATTCTGCCATCAGCCCAGTGCTTCAAGTAAGGAATACACTGTTGGATAGCTCAAAATTATCTGGAATCAATACCAGTTACATTTTCATTTTGTCTTACGTGGTGATAAAATCTTGTTTCCTCCTTTCGACTGCTGTCAGAATCTGCAGAATCTTCTGGCTGAAGCTGAGGACAGAATCCGTGCTGATGATGGACTTACTGGAAGCCCCCTGATGAATCTACTCCACGGGGATCCTGGGAACATGTTGTCCCTCCCCTCTGACTGCCCGACACACCGCTCCTCCTTCTGGACTTTCCCCGAGATGATGACAGTGGAGCGATTCTCTCGGCTGGTGGAAGAAGCGCAAGGACGCAGCTCTTTACCTCTGCTGAGCATGTTCCTCAAGAAGGTACCCATCTACATCATGTTAAATCCCCCTGTGACAAAGACTGTAGACGCAGTAGATTAAATCAGGCTCATGTACTTAGGTTTTAAATACTGATCTGACGCTGTGAAGATTCTTGATCAATCTTCTGTCAGAGCAACAGATTCATCCTAAAGAGGAGAATAGCCAATAAGAGTCCAGCTTATAGTGAAAGTAGGAAGCACTCAGAGAGCACATGACTCCACCAAGACTCCACAATTATTTAAATAGATCATTTATTTTAGTAGAAAAGATTAGAAACGTTCAACCTGCATCTAGATTCACTGCACTTGTGATGAATGACTTTGCGCTTTACACTACAAGTCACATTCACTCATTCACAACTGATGATACATTGTGAGCAACTTGGGGTTCAGTATCAGATCATGTTGTTAGCTCAGAATTCATCAAATTTGACAGGATGTGTTTTTTATCTGATTATCTTCACATGCCAAATTTACAGAACCCCCGAGAGGCAAGTGAATTATTTATTTTTTTCCTGGATCCTTTTTATCCTTTATTTTTTTCTTTTTTTTTTTTTTCTTTCTTTCTTTCTTCCCAGAAAAAAAAATGAACTTGCCTCTTGGAGGTTGTTTATACAGATGAAAAAAAACTTGATCCTGATGATTATAATATAATTATATATGATCCTGGCAAAAAAATAACAAAAAAAACTTGCCTTTCAGGGCGAATTTGTTGAAGATTGGATGGATTTTGTCAAAGTGTTGAAAGAACTGTTTTACAAACCAGTCACATTGGAGGGCAGTTTGTAAGATGTGGCCTATTCTTAAATATTCTGACCTAATATTCCACCAAACTTTCACTTAAACCTGTTGAGTAGTGTTGGAGGTTTGTTCTAAATATCAGACAGAGAATATTGCATCTTTTGGGGGAGGCAGAGTGGCTGAAATGTCCCGAGAAAATAATGAACCTAACTCCTACAACGAATAAAAGTCTGGTCACCTCGTCTTGTTACTTCAACATTTAAAACCCTTGTTTCCTTGGGTTTCTCCCATGTATTGTTTTTGGAGTTGTATCGTTGTCCTGATTCGGTGTGTGTGTGTGTGTGTGTGTGTGTGTGTGTGTGTGTGTGTG
>NW_019520474.1:0-2245 GCF_002814215.2 Seriola lalandi dorsalis
CCGATCGACGTGTATTCACTCGGTCTACTGGCTCCATACAATCTCAAGTTACAGTCAGTTACAAGATGAGCCTGAAGTTACTGACGTCACTAGCTGCACAACAGCCGAGAGCAACAGACACAATCCTACTAACCGCTAAAACGTCTGTAGACAACATCAATATCACCACCTGAAATGTTTGTTGGTACGGTTTTTCAGTCGTTGCACTGATTATACTTTTAGCTAAAGAGCTAGCATTGATGCTACTCACCAGGCTAACAGGAAAGTTGCGAGCTCGGCATCAAACCGCATCTCTTTCCTCTCAGGAGCTTCTCCAGTGGCGGAAAAGTCACATCCAGATTTACTCGTGTTGCTTCTTTTCTTTGCCGTTGAACGTGGTTTCTTGTCGGGAGCGGTCCTTCAGGACGCAGATGAATATCGCCTTTTAGAAGGTTCGACCATTCCTGTGTTTCTGTGATGCTAACTTCGAGCTCTGCCGGAAGTTGTTCTTCTTCGTGGGACTGAGGGCAGACTTGACGCGCCGCTGACTCACACAGCGTCTAGCGTCACAAAGTGGTATTACAACACGGGGACAGGTCGGCCGGCTGGTGCGCATTTCAGTAGATAACTCTGAAATACAACAGATTGAGGTTTTGATCATGACATCATCACTGTGGCTGCTTCACACTCTGTTGATAGTGTTAATTCTTTTCTTTTTTTTTTTTAACATTTTAAACTAAAGTTCTGGCCATATCTTATATTGCACCTTTACAGCACAACCACTGGAGCTGATATTTAAAAGTAAAGCTACATGTTCTTTGATCACATTACAAACCAACTTAATTTGACACTTAGATTAAAACAAAGACACATTTGACACATTTGATGCATACAAAACATTTTGATTTGCTTTTACAGTATATAAATCTTTGCTTGGAATATAAAATACAATGATACTTTCCCTTATACTTATATTCAATCTGTGATGTACAAACATTTGTATTTACCCATTTTTCATTCAGGCCAGTAGATGTTGCACTGCTCACATGAAGCATCAAGATATAAACCCTTTGTAGAACCACTTTGCTGAGAAAGTAAAACCACTGACGCTGTGGGACTCAAATCCAGTACCAGGCAGTTGATTTCGGCAACCAAAGGAGATACTACAGACCAGGAAATTTTACTCACAGAGTATTTCAATTACTGACCACGGACTGCTCACAGAGCCAGGTTTCAGTTCACTGCCTCCATGTTGGTTTCTGTCCGTATATGAAGTCATGGGGCTGTCTTACCAGTCACCGTATTTTGGCAGTCTTTGTGTTACGACCCAGCTAGGGGAAAAGGGAAGCAACATAAAACCAGGTGTAATTGGTAAATCAAATTTACTGATTTAATTTATTGCATAATCAGGAGGGTAAATAATTAAACAAAAATACAAACAAGGCAAGAGGATAACTGAAGTAGGGGAACAGGAGCCAACAAATAGCCTAACTATGCGATTCTAACCAACCCAAAAACACTAGAAGCAGCACCTCTGTTCCTAATGTGTCCAACAGTCTTTTTCTAAGGGTGTGATGCACAATCAGAGTTTTAAACCTAGCCCAGTCCCCAACAATCACTACCAGCATCTCAAACCGAATCACAAATTACACACAAATGTTAACAAAGGCGGTACAGAGGCGAGCTGCCGATCATGTCAGCCGCCACTAATGATGTAACACGTACAGTAACACGTGAAGCATTGTGTGACTATTTCTATTTTAGCTTTAATCAACAACATAAACACTAGAAATATTTAAATGTTGTCCGACAACACTGACAATGAAGGATCAAAAAACATGCTGATGTTAATAGGTAAATACTTTCACCTGTGGAGGTGGTGACAGTGCTAGAGATGATCCATCATTAATCACAGTTTAATATTTATAAATTCTGATCTTAAAAGTGTTTCTACCATCACCTGTCGACAACAGCAGAAATGAAGTTGCAGGTAACAAACTGAACCTGTGAATACTGAAGACAGATTAATAATAAACTAACTCATCAGCAGTTGGTCTGTCATTTCATCAGAGGAAGATGAACTGGGAGGTTTTCTACCTTCATCATCATCATCATCATCATCATCATCACAGCACATTAGAGAGCTAAGGATGTCCATGCAGTCTCCCTTCAACCAGATGAATGGAAACTAATGAGCTGCTCTGTACATGAGCTCCTCCTTCTGTTGGCACAGATCACTCAGTTTTCACAGTGTGGAAACCTTTCA
>NW_019520474.1:7402-8382 GCF_002814215.2 Seriola lalandi dorsalis
TATATATACATACTGTATAAACTGTTGCCCATAAAGTTGGAATAATTTTGTTTTCAGTTTCATTGTGATACGTTTGGAAGAGATTGACTACTAAAGTTTGAGGAGATACACACTTTATCTGTCAAGAATAAATCACATTGTCACAATCATTTCATGGAAAGAGGTAAAAAATATTTTATTCCAACTTTATGAGCAACAGTGTATACGTAGGTTGCTTCCACAGTTTCATTGAAAAAAAAAAAAATACTGTATATACAGTATCATGTTTCCTACAGAATGTACTTGTAAGTTAATGTCCAATCCTCTGGACCTGCTGTAAGAACAAACTATAAATCAGTGTAATGTTTAGAGGACAGGGTGGACTAATACAAACACAGTGTTTCATTCTGTGTGTGTGTGTGTGTGTGTGTGTGTGTGTGTGTGTGTGTGTGGAGGCAGGGTCCACCCACAACAGTCAGATGGTTTCTAATTGCTACCAGGAGGTTTCCAGCGAGTGACACAGCAGCAGTGTTCCCACAGTTGTTCAATGTCTAACAGGCCCCACAAGTTCGCAGCAGCTCAGCGATCGATCCACATGCCATTACCTTAAACAGATGAAATAAGAACATAACTCATTCCCACAGGAATCCACAGTACTCACTGGTTTAGCTGTGGTCTTCCACTTTTCGTCAGTCCTGCATTCCTTGGCTTCGTTCCCACTGTCCTGCCCCGTGGGGACGACAGAGGGAGAGCAAAGGGTCAGGTGGAGTCATACAGTCTTTCCTCTCAAGACATGTTATGAACTCTGTAAAAATCCTCTGCTATTATTAATGTTTCTTTAACTTGGTTTGAACTTGGGTTGAAAAAAAGGTAAAACTGGGTCTGAAGCTCATCTCCTCTGACTTCCTGGTTGAGAAATGTGGATCAGGCTCCAGGTGGACAGGTGAGAGAGCAGAGAGCATCAAGACGGTGAGAGAGGAAACATCAGAGAGACTCAGTCA
>NW_019520475.1:0-1953 GCF_002814215.2 Seriola lalandi dorsalis
TGGACTGGGACTGACAGCAGCAGCAGCAGCAGCTCTACTGGTCAAACTCTGCTGTTCCTCAAGTCCTTGTTTCACTAAATCTCCTGATGAGACAGTAAACCTTTATTCAGAGGTGTAAGAGTGACGTTCCTCAGAGAGCAGACTTCTCTCTGTCTCTGCTTCCTGTCACCCTGTTGGTCCATGAGGCTGCTTTTCTCTGCTCACAGAGTCTGACCTCTGACCTTTCACCTCTCACAAGACTAGCTGTCATCACAGTTGGTCACCTGAGTCTTAAAAAGTGAGAAAGACTGTGACTGTGACTAGTGTCACAAATGTGAATTGTGATATAAGTTATTGTTGGATATTATTATTATTTGTCCGTCCTGCAGCTTCGAGTCATGTGGACTGTTGTTGCATCATATCAACACCTGCTACAGAACCTGTGAGACAATAAACAGGTGTGTTAGATGTTGTCAGGTGGTTTCCTGTTTGTACTTCGTTACAGATGTTGACTCTGAAGATGAGCTTTCATTTAACAATCCTCCAGATCACACTGTGACGTGTTGTTGTTCGTATCAATGATTTTTCTTGTTTGAGCTCGACCTTGATCTAATATCCCGACACCAGTTTAGATACATGATGTTTTATTAATCATTACAAAGATGAAACAGCCTTTCTTCTAATAATCACTTCCTGTTACGATCCACCGCTTAAAAACTGCTGTTGATGAATTTGTGTTTTAAATAATCTGGACTGGAGCCAGAAACTGTTTTT
The DNA here is from genome assembly GCF_002814215.2 of Seriola lalandi dorsalis. Lineage (NCBI taxonomy): Eukaryota > Metazoa > Chordata > Actinopteri > Carangiformes > Carangidae > Seriola > Seriola lalandi. The sequence continues at coordinate 754 of NW_019520475.1, forward strand.
TGACTTAATTAAATAATGTTGTGATTGAATCCAGTAAATCCATCTAAAGAAATAATTTAGTCTCGTAAAGAGCACTGGCGTACAGCCAATGGTTTTCCACCTCACACCCTGAGCCATAAATAAACTTCGGTTTGGCTGTAAGCCATAGACAAAGCTTTTTGAAGGTGATTGTTTTCATTTGTCCTTTGTTGGTAAATCCCAGATGTGTGTCTGTTCAGCTCTGACAGAATGTGACCTGAGGGAAGCTGTGGTAAAACTTTAACGTCACTTTGTCAAACCAGTTTGTGAGGTCTGCAGGCCAAGTCTTAAAGAACTACGGGAGGATCAGAGCAGCATTTCATAGCTCTGATTCATACACTATTTATACCCAGGTATGTGGAGGACGTGCTCACCTGTTCATTTCCTACAGAAGTGTAAAAGCTCCATTAAACACATTCTCCTCTCACCGTGAGAAAAGACGTGACTGACGTATTCCTCCAGAGCAGTAAGTTGTGATCGTTGTTACATTGATCCTGGTGTAAAGGTTTTACACTTTCTGAGATACAGTGTGTTAATAGTTGTTTGTTTCTCTCTGTGGAGATCAATGATTACAACTTGGTTGATTCTGTCCTTCTGTGAAGGTTTAACCTTCACAGAAGTTTCCTCACAGACAATTGTCTGTGAGGAAACTTGTTTCTTTGATTTTCCAGGAGTGACGTCTTCAGACTCTTTGTGTTTTAGTGAATGAAGCTAAATGTTGAACCAAATGATTTTGTGTCGCTTCATGATTCTTCATGATTTAAATAATTAAAATTTGTATTAATCTTTATTTGATCGACTTTAAAACAGAGAGAATCAGACACATTCATCGTGACTTTAATGAGCTGTAATTGTCGTCCTTAGAAACACAGATTTCAGACAGGACAGAGCTGCTGCACCGAGTCTGATGTAAAGAGAGAGTCGACGTCACAGGTAAAGTAAAAGTTAATGTAAATAATGATAATAAACCTTTTACAGCTCTAAAGCAGAGATAATGTCACACAAACTTTTGTTATTTATGAAAACAGAAAACAGCTGTTTTCCTCTGAGCTGCAGTTCTGCTGACAGACTGTGGGGGGCGATGTGGAGTCGTCTTGCAGCTTGAATCCAGTTCTCTGTCTCAGTTTGTCTGTGAAACAACATCAGACCACATTGAACCTGAATCAGACAATAAGTTTTCAA
>NW_019520475.1:2067-3191 GCF_002814215.2 Seriola lalandi dorsalis
GCATTAAAATGCTGCTGACATGTTCATCAAATACACCACATTGATCTCATCGTCCCTCTGAACTGTCCTCACACACTGTTGGAGTCAAACTGACACATTTTGACTTGTGAAGTCAGTGAAGCTCTAAATTCCATCTTTTAACAGGAAATGTGTTTGTGACTCTTCAGCTCTGTCTCCTCTCACAGGGAGAAGATGATCTGCTGCATCCTGCTGCTCCTCACACTCACCTCCTGTGTCTGTGGTTAGTTTACTCCTTCACTTTATTATCTAGAAACTGATACAAGTCCTCAGTTAGTCTGCTCCTCACTTTCCCTCTCTGTCTCCTCAACAGGAACATTTGTAGTGAATGTGACACAGAGCTCCTATCAGGCAGAGGAGAACCACAACATCACACTGGAGTGGAGCTTCACAACCAAACCTCACACTCCATCTGACTTCCTTTCTATTCTATGTGAGAAGTTTAATGATGATCTCAAAGTCTCAAAAGTCCTGTATCATCTACATGAGGGTGTTGAGGTCCCAGAGTCTCAGAATAAACAGTTTTCAGGACGAGTCCAGTGTGACAAAGACGTCCTCAGAGAAGGACGAATCAGACTTCATGTGTCCAGACTGAGGACTGAGGACTCAGGACTGTACCTGTGTGAAGTCAACGCAAATTATTTTGCAAACTTTGGCAAATGTCGACTCAACGTCTCTGGTGAGTGAATTAGCAGTAAAACAAGACTTTGCTGCCATGCTAGCAGCTCTGTGAGGCTGTGCTGTGGGGAAGTGATGCTTAAAGCTAAATGCTAACACATCAGTTTAGCGTGTTAGCATGCTAAACACAGCAAATGCAAAATTTCATCTGGATCCATCCAGTAGCTGCTGAGATGTTTTAGTCTGGACCGAAGTCATGGACAGACTGATCCACATATATATTTTTTCCCAATTACTTCTCTCCATAAAAGCATTTTAGTAGGCTACTTTTCACCGACACATATTTCCTTTTCAGATAAATCAAAATGTTTATGTTCTTTACAGCAGCTGTTGATCAGCCTGAAACTCAGAGACCAACTGAGAGACCAGAACCAGAGAGTCAAGGAAGGATCGTCTTCTACACTGGACTCGGACTGACAGCAGCAGCA
>NW_019520476.1:0-1617 GCF_002814215.2 Seriola lalandi dorsalis
CGGTTCAACATGTGAGTGATACGTCTTCTCATGCTCCAGTTTCTCCAGTGATTTTTCTTTTTTCATGTCATTTCAATAATTTAAGATCATAGACTTCATCATTTTGAACCAGGACCTCCAGTATTTGCATTAAATAACAAATAAAATAAGGTTTGTCATTCAAGTAAATATAAATATTGGATCAGACCCCCAGTTGGTAGATACCCAGTATTATAGGACTCTGGGATCTAGGCTAAAATACTTGATTGCAACATCCCTGCTTTTTCCTCCTTTTTTCACCTCTGGCCTTCTATAGACGTCTTTTTCTCTACCTTTGTCTCTGCTTTTTTTCTGCCCATTTACAACCTATACTTCCTTCCTTCCTTCCTCACTTGGGTGGTATTAAGGATATACTGCACTAAACTGGTTTAGATCCTATCTTAAACACAGGACTTTCTCTGTGGTTATAGGTCAGTTTTCCTTCTTCTCTGCCCCTGTCACCTCTGGGGTCCCTCAGGGTTTCACCCTGGGCCCAGTTCTATTCAGCCTGTCCTGGACTGTTTTGAGGACATTGGATAAAAAATCTTTTTCTTCACTTAAATAGCAACAAAACTGAAGTACATATATTTGGTCCCTCTAGGTCCAGAAATTTCCACACTAGTAAGCTAGAGCTCCTCACCCCATATGTGTAGTCTCATGTAATAAACCTGGGGGTTATCCTTAATTCTGAGCTCTGCATTGATAAATACATCACTTCTGTTGTTACAAATAGTTTCTATTTGTTAAGAACTATTTCCAGCCTTTCCTTCCATGATATAGAGAGAGTAATCCACGCCTCTATTACAACTCCACTGGACTATTGTAATTCCTCATTCTCTGTCTTCAGTGCAACTGCATGGATGTTAACTGGCACTTAAAAGCATGAGCACATCAGCCCAGTCTCAGCCTCTCCTCACTGGCTCCTTGTTCACTTTAGAATTCAGTTTAAGACTTTGTTGATTTCTTAATGGTCAGGCCCCACCTCACATCACAGACCTTTTTCATTGGCACTCAGCTCCTAGATCTCTTAGATGTGAAAGCTCATCCTTCCTGTATGTCTCACTGTCATGACTAAAACTAAAAGGTGACAGAGCTTTTGCAGTTGCTGCTCTAAAATTATGAAACCAGTTAGCATTAGCAATCAGATGTGTTCCCTCTATCTCTATTTTTAAATCTAGGTTAAAGGCACATTTTATTCACTGGCCTTTTTAACTCGCTTACCTTTTTAATCTGTTGGCATGTCTGTAATTCTGTATTTGCTCATTGTTGTTTCTTGTTTTTGAATGTGCATTATATTTCTATATAAGTATGTTTTGCTTGTCTTTTTGCATTTATATATTTGTTTTGCTTACTTACTTTTATTTATACATCACTTTGGTCAAATGTGCCCTAGAAATAACTTTGACTGACTTCCTTCCTTCCTTCCATCCTTCCTCTGTCCTGGGATATCTCCATCTCTTCGAGCTATAGCTCCTCTTTTCCAGTAAAATCCAATCGGATCTACTTTGGACGGCCAATCAATCTTAGGCAGTGATTCACCTCTGACCAATGACAGCTGCTGATTCAGACCTTTGTAATTTAAACACAAAGAGAGTCAGT
>NW_019520476.1:6704-7277 GCF_002814215.2 Seriola lalandi dorsalis
TCTTTGGTTAACCTGGTTGCTTGCAGTGCAGTAAACACACTGGCTGTCTTGCCTAAAGACACTTGGACATGTGGGCAGGAGGAGCTGAGGATTGAACTGCCAACCCTGTGATTAGTCCTCCCTCCACCCTCCATCCTCCGCCCTACACACCCCGCCCAGCCTCCTGAGCCACTGAATCATTTACTGAAATGTAAATGATCGGAGGTCTGTGCAGAGCAGATCGCACAAATTATCTCAGTAGGTGGAGTACCAAATTGATTATGTATGTTTTTTTTAACCAGAACAGATCCCCTGGAACACACAGACACACACACACACAGAACACACACACACACACACACACACACACACACAAAGTGGCCTCAGTTGGCCCCTGAAGGCAATATGCTGAGGCAGGGCTGGACAGATGGTGGTATGGAGCAGGTTGTCCCTGGGTGTGTGTGTGGAAGTGTGTGGGAGGGGTTCTGGGATGGGATGTCTTGCTTACAATAACCTGCATAATCAATGTGCTGCACACACACAGAGACACACGGACAGCTAGTTAATCATACCCTGTGTGTGTGTGTGTGTGTG
>NW_019520477.1:0-1062 GCF_002814215.2 Seriola lalandi dorsalis
AGTAAGTGAAATATTCAGTGAGTAAAATTTCTTCTTTGTCTTTATCTTCTTTGCTTGCAGAAATCAACTGCCTGGTACTGGATGTGAGTCCCACAGCGTCAGAGGTTTTACTTTCTCAGCAAAGTGGTTCCACAAAGGGTTTATATCTTGATGCTTCGTGTCAACAGTGCAGCATCTACTGGCCTGAAAGCAAAATGGGCAAATTGAATGTAAGTAGAAGGGAAAGCATGGTTGTATTTTATAATCCAAGCATAGGTTTATATACTGTAAAAGCAAACAAAAAGGTTTTGTATGCATCTGATGTGTCAATATCAGTCAAGTTAAGCTCAATGTCTTTATTTTAACTGTCAAAACGGTAAGTTAGTTTGCAATTTGGGCAAAGAACATGTAGCTTTACTTTTAAATGTCAGCTTTGGTGGTTGTGCTGTAAAGGTGCAATATAAGATGTGGCCAGAACTTTAGTTTAAAATGTTCAAATAATGAATTAACACAATCAACAGTGTGTGAAGCAGCCACAGTGATGATGTCATGATCAAGACCTCCATCTGTTGTATTTCAGTCATACACTGAAATGCGCATGGTAACCAGCCAGCCTCGACCTGTCCTGTGTTGTAATACCACTTTGTGACACTAGAGGCTGTGTGAGTCAGTGGCGCGTCAAGTCTGCCCTCAGTCCCACGAAGAAGAACAACTTCCGGCAGAGCTTGAAGTTAGCAACACAGAAACGTAGCAATGGCTGAACCTCCTAAAAGACGATATTCATCTGCGTCCCGAAGGACCGCTCCCGACAAGAAACCACGTTCAGCGGCAAAGAAAAGAAGCGACAGAGTAAATCTCGATGTGTCTTCCCGCCGCTGGAGAAGCTGCTGAGAGGAAAGAGATGCGGTTTGATGCCGAGCTTGCAACTTTCCCGGTGTTAGCTTTGAAGCTAAAAGTACAATCAGTGCAACGACCGACAAACATTTCAGGTGGTGATATTGACGTTGTGGACAGATGTTTTAGCGGTTAGTAGGATTGTGTCTGTTGCTCTCGGCTGTTGTCCAGCTAGTGACGTCAGTAACT
>NW_019520477.1:1843-3108 GCF_002814215.2 Seriola lalandi dorsalis
TGTGTGTGTGTGTGTGTGTGTGTGTGTGTGTGTGTGTGTGTGTGTATATATATATTAATCTCTTCCACAAATTCTTTACATGTATCATTTATTCATCAAGTTTTTATTACAGTATATGCTAAATGAGGTTTAAATGGATGATTGATCTTTTATCTTCTGAAGTCCTTAGAATGCCTCAAACATTTAATAGTCAAGAGAGCAGCTAGTTATGTCCTTATTTTTCCTTTTGTGTTTTCATAGGGACGGCAGAATCCACCTCGGGCCAGAACCACACCTTGCCCAGCAAGAAACGGTAAATCATGCACATTACTCCTCCCCATACATATAGGCTCAAGTTAGACTCAAAATGAATGAGCTTGGTAAGTGACCTTAATAAATAATTCCAATGTTTGTAGTTGTAAATCAACATTTGTTAACTTGTTAAATAAATCTACATGACAAATTCAGGTTTCTGCATGTGTAGAAGAGGTTTGTATTTGTTAAAGTCTGAATGTAAACTATGAATAAATGATCAGTGGTGAGGTTAAACAAAAACATGTGAAAAGAAGAAATGGTTTTCATCAACATCTGTGTCCTGATACAGAGAAGAAAACTGTAAAACGCTGCTCCCACACACTGACGTTACAAGGGTCAAAACTTGCAGTTGTCGGTGTCGCACACTGGGAGTGTTACGTGCTGAGTTTTACAGTTTTCTGCTGTGTCTGCACAGACATCCACAAAATCATTTCTTCTTCCCCTGTCTTTGTTTAAATTCACCACTGAGCATTTGTTTTGATTCATAATCTTCTTGAACAAATACAAATCTCGTTGCCAAACATTATTTATGTATTTTTTTGTGCACAAACAGGTTTAAAAAGGTTGACTTGAACTACAAAATGAGTTAAAATGATTGTTAATTTCTGTTAAAAGCAGTTTGTATTTTGTGAAGTTGCATTTCCACACAGATCATAGTCTAATGTTTAAGATGAGTTAAAATGATATTCTGTTTATTACATTTAAGTTGTTGTCATATCGAATGCATCAGAAAACAACGTGGATGAAATTTTAAAGTGTTAGGTTTCAATAAAATAGTAATGTGTATTTTTTAAATGTACAAAAAATACCCCCAGAATTTCACATATTACTATTGAGCATTATTATGCAAACCACAGAAACCAATTTCATTATAACTGACCATTTGCCAGGTTTGTTTGTTTGTTTGTTTGTTTGTTTGTTTGTTTGTTTGCTTGCAAAGTCTTTTTTTCAATTGAAACTAAACTCCACTA
>NW_019520477.1:3425-6073 GCF_002814215.2 Seriola lalandi dorsalis
GTTTAATGACTCTAGCCCGGTTCAACAGGGACCCGCACCGGGACGCGGATTGAGGTCCGGCCGGCCTTAGGCGCTGTTGTCGGACTCTGAGCCGTCGGGGGACACCCGGAGCGGGGGAGTATTCTTCCCGGTGCCAGTCTGGAAGTTTGTGAAAGGTAAAAATACACCGTGCTCAGAATAAATAGGAAAATAAAACATTTTTTAAATGCTTTACATGCTTAACATCAAACATGGTGTGAAACTCAAACTTAACAGACTGATAAACGAAAACGTTGCTGATGTTTACTCCAGTCTCTTCTTTAATATCCCACTGTTTTATTCTGTGTGTAAAATATTGTTTTGTTTGTGAATGAATCATGTTATTTAAAATATCACTGGGTCACACTGAGGCACAATGAGCTGCTAAATCTAGTTCTCTATAGTTTCTGATTTCATGTTTAGATTTTAGAATTTAAATAATTTCACACCAGAACAAAATCTGATAAAAACAAAAAAGCAAAGACAAAAAATGTAATTCTTTATTGGCAGATTCTTTGACATGATAAATGTAACCTGCTCTCAGATATTGATTTGTTCACACCAGCAGGAAACTGTCCACTAGAGGGCGACATTGTTTTCTCTGCAGAGACACTTGGTGTCAGAGCAAGAAATCAGTCCCAACTGCTGTAAACGCTTCAGTGACACTTTCAGGCCCTGCACACTCACAGGTGTGAGAAACCTCCAAACACACAGTGAAAGTGAAGGGAAGGCTAGTGATGTGATCACACAGACACAGTGGAAACACCTGTGTAGGAGGGGTGTGGTCTGATGGTGTTAGGAGCTGCAGGTCTGATTAATTACATCAGTGCTAATTCCGTTGCTCTTATAGATTTATAGTCTTTATAGTGCAACAGAGTGTTTGAAGTAGTTCTCCTTGTGGTCCACAGAGGGCGCTCTTAAAACCTTCACCATCAGCTTGACCTGGTGGATTGATTTATTGTCAAATAATCGTTGCAGCTCTAAACAGTGTTTTTGAAAATATAAATAATTAGTTATATCTTTAACTTCTTTTGGATCCTGTGTTTTCTGCTGTGACGTCTGTTTCTGTGTCACAGAGCATACAACTGGTCGTTGATAAAGTTATTATAAATCTATATATTTATCTGACACGGCTTCAGGTGTTAAACACAGGATACATACAAATTCAAATCAAAATGGTAAGTTTATTCTAGAAACAAGTTCTAGACAGTTTGATGCTCTGAGGCCTAACACACATGCACGCACACACACACACACACACAAGCTTTAAAAGATGTCATTAAGGTGGTGAACCACATTAAACGGAGTGCGAGGAACAGCCGCTGCTTTTCGAAGCTGTGTAAGGACTTGGGCTCTGAGCACATGCAGGTGTTGTATCACTCCAGAGTACACTGGCTGTCAAGGGGTAAGGTGTTGTCACGCTTAGTTCTGTTCGCTTGCACGAGATGCATATCTTGCTGATGTGTTTGAGCACCTCAACACATTAAACGTGTCTATGCAAAGGAAAGGACGCAATATTTTTGAACAGTCAGACAAAATTGCTGCATTCAAGAAAAATAACACACAAGATAACACTGTGGGTAAATCATTTATCCAAAGACAGACTGGACGTGTTTCCCAACGCTTGCCAGGAAGCACAGCAGCTGGACACCGCGGACAAAAATTACTTCAAAAAACTGTCAATGCGCAGCTCACTAAACTTCAATCTCGGTTTGACGACTACTTCCCAGAGGAACACAGAGATAATGTCTGGATACGCGACCCCTTCGACATCAACATGGAAAGCGTCACGTTGCCAAGCAACGAAGAGCATCAGCTGGTGGAACTGTCATGTGACCAGACGCTTAAAAAGAGATTTGGCGAAGTAAGCCTCTCCCACTTCTGGTGCAGTGATGTGATGGAAGCGTATCCATCCCTCGCCACTCTTGCAGTCAAAACGATCCTACCATTCAGCATGACCTATGTGTGCGAACGCGGCTTCTCCGCTTTGGTCCAACTCAAGTCAAAGCTGAGAAACAGGTTGGACACTGAACATGATCTGAGAGTAGATCTGTCTACTGTCTCCCCAGTCTTTGAAACTCTGATCAAGAGTAAAGCACACGCCCAACGGTCTCATAGATTTCACCAAATGACAGGTTAGGTGAAACGATGTTTTGTGGGTTTTTTTTTTTTTTTGTGCAGTTTTGACATTTATTTTATCCACTTTTGTACATGAAGTTGTCATGTTCCTCCTCAGTTTCTTAATAATATGTTCTGAAATGCACTTTTAAATATGTGTATTTATGTTTTTAAAAAGTGATGTGTTTTTGAAGACTACTTTGGAAAAATTAATTTGTTTGGTTTGAATTCTTTAAGGGTGGGTCATGGCTTAATGACCAGCAGAAAATGTGGGTCCCGGGGTGAGACCAGTTGAGAACCCCTGGTCTAGATGGTTCATAATGTAGCAGCAGATCAGAAATGTATTTTGGCCCTAAACCATCAAGTGCTTTATAAACCAACAGCAGTATTTTAAAATCTTTGACAGACAGGAAGCCAGTGTAGACATTGAACAGAAGATGCCCCAGAATGGAGCCTTGGGGAGCTCTGCATGTAATTTTTGTCTGCTCAGATGTGTAATTATCTATAGACAC
>NW_019520477.1:6744-7263 GCF_002814215.2 Seriola lalandi dorsalis
TAGTTAGCTACATGTATCTAGCTGTTAGCTAGGGAAAATAAGTAATTGACTTGAGGTAGCCAGAGTTTGGCCAGAAGTAGCAGCATAGTTAGCCAGGAGAGAGAACCTGTAAGTGTAGACAAGGTCTCCTATGTTCAGTTACTGTAGTTACAGCTTGTTTGGTTGATAAGTGCAGTTAGCAAGGTTTAGTATACACAACAAGCCAGAAAGAGTTAGTTGGCAAGTGTTGAAAAGGGTAGTTAGCTAACTGACAACGCTGTCTGCACGGTGTATCTACACTACAGTATACACAACACTGTACTGGAAAATGTCTGAACTTTTTAAAGCCACACTGTGGAGGGTCTGAACTACTCGAACTACTAGCACACACAGCAGGACGTAGACCATGTGATACATACTAATTAATTTGGTATGATTGTGTTTAAAAGTATTTGGACCAACACAGTCTCTGTTTTGTCTTAGAGTTTTATCAGGGCGTATTATTGCTTCTTCATGTAAAGAGAAAGCGATCCTGAACTA
>NW_019520478.1:0-4937 GCF_002814215.2 Seriola lalandi dorsalis
AGGAATATGAGCTGCTGTAACTAAATGTGATTTAACTCGTAGTTTAACTACATGTAGCAGTAGTTCATGTGTGCACAGTGACTCAAGTAGTTCAATTACTTTTTGTGTATTAAAATACTGAAACTACAAACTATTTACCCTGAACCCCCGTCACCTGACCTCTGGGCGGCCGCCACACACTGAACCTTTCTGTGTTTGTGCTGCTCAGTGCTCACACAGCTACATCACCACGGACAGACGTCCTGAATCAGGAATCACAAAATGTGAATAAAAAGAACACACAGTAATTTATAAATTTCCCTTAACTTTTCTTTCATGGCAGGGAGTATTAACACAAGATAAGTAATGTTTCTTTTTTGTCAACATCATTTGATTTGTAAATAAACATCCATTTTTTCCATTCAGGCTTGCAACACGTTTCAAAAAATACTGGGACAGTACAGAATTCACCACTTTGTACTGTTCCCACGTCTTTTAACAACACTCAAAACACGTTTAGGGACTGAAGTAATCAACTTACTAAGTGTTTCAGACGTTAGTTTGTCCCATTCTTCCTGCAAACAACGTTTTAGGTGCGCAACAGTTCGGGGTCTTCGTTGACGCATTTGGCGTTTCAAAATGCGCCAAACATTCTCTATAGAAAACAAATCAGGGCTGCAGGCAGGTCAGTCAAGCACCCGCACCCTTTCCTTACGCAGCCATGCCTTTGTTATGGCTGCAGATGGCGGTTTGGCATTGTTTTGCTGAAAAATGCAGGTGCGTCCCTGGAAGAGGTTTCGCCTTGAAGGCAGCATTTGCCCCTCCAAAATCTCGATGTAGTTCTCAGCATCGATGGTTCCGTCGCAGAAGTGCAAGTTACCCTTGCCGAATGCACTGATACAACCCCATACCATGACAGACCCGGGCTTTTGGACTTGTAGCTGGTAACAGTCCTGATGGTCCTTTTCTTCTTTGGTCCGCAGCACACGCCATCCATTTTTTCCAAAAAAGGCGTGAAAAACGATTCGTCTGACCACAGTACGCGTTTCCACTGTGCGATGGACAATCCCTGATGTGTCTGAGCTCAGAGAACTCAATGGCGCTTCTGAACACTATTTATGTAGGGTTTCCTTTTCGCATAGTACAGGTTTAGCTGGCATTTCCTGATGTAACTACGTACTGTGGTGCTTGAGAGTACGTAGTTTAGGCTTGCATCCTCGGCCTTTGCGCACGGTAATTCCTCCGGACTCCCTGAATCTTTTGACTATGTTATGTACGGTAGAGGAAGAAATACCCAAATCTCTTCCTATCTTTCTTTGAGGAATATTTTTCTTAAGTAGTTTAGCTGGGATGCTAACTGTCTCCCCGTCTCCGGTACAAAGAAAGAAAGAAAGAAAGAAATCCGTCAGGATCTTCCGTGGGTCCGTTAGTACCGAAGAACAATGTTATGTCTCTAACTGACGCCAGATCTAACGCTTCAGATTCAACACACGCCTGCACATGATGTCATAACCAATCAGAACGTCAGAAACTGAGTCACGGACAGTTTGAGAAATGCGCTCAGAGCGCTGCTTTCCTCTCCGTCCACAGGACACCAACAGGAGCCACAGGACGGACAGGACACTGCTCGTCCAGCTGCTGGTCTCTGACGTATAGAGAGACTGACTTAGTGTTTCAGGGGAGAAGTTGGTGCTTTGTGGATTGGAGTCTATTGGAGCTAATGTTGTTGTGACCTGTCATTAAAATGTACTCTGCATTATAATACACTTAATGTTAAACCTATAAAGTTTAAGGAATCATTTTAATCTCTTTAACGGTGTAAGGATCCCTGGAGATGATGGTGTCAGAGCAACGTGACGGGCCAGGTCGTGGGATTTTGGGGAGATTTGACACCATTACTGTTGCATGCTGGGAACTCCGGGGAAGATGGAGATGGTTGTTTCCAGTTCTTTTTAGAGAGAACAGGGAGATTTCACCCGAGGAGGAGTGTGTGTGTGGGTGGGTACCACACTCAAAGGCACTTCCGCATTGGCTTCGATTTTAAGACCCTGAGTTTTAAAAAGGTTTTTTAATACAGTCCATGGAAGGAGGTAATAATATGAAGGGATAAGAGTTTGTTTACTTATTGACTTATTAATTAATTAATGTATTTATTGATGGAAAAATTAATTAACAGAAAGTTCATAACTGAAAACGTTTGGTCCGAGTCTCTGCTCTTTATGATTACTCACACTTGTGTTTGGGGTGGGCATGGTTTACAGGACGGTGAACACTGACAGCAGGGACTTTATCAGTCTGATTAATCACATGAGATTGATCTGATTAATCACTTGAACATGGAGCATCGAACCAACGGCGGAATATCTGATGAATATTTTGTATCGAGGCGACACTTGTAGCTGAATGATCTGAGAGCGGCAGCAGTTTTGCAATAAACTTTTCAGATTTGGAATCTTATTTGTTTAATTTCAGATACATTTTGAACATACATGAATATATCCGTTAATTATAACCATATCATACCACCATCAAAGGAGTTTAACACTACAATTTAAGAAATAGAAGAATATAAGAAATACATTTTTTTTATTTGGGACCCATTGAATTTCCCAGGGACCCACTCAAATCACCACCTGTGGGTCCCAGGAACTCACTACATTGAAAACCTATCAACATCACTGGTTATATGTCAGATATTATATCAACAACAACAACAGATCCAGGATCAGACCAGGACCAGAAGGTCAGAACTCTACATGAATACCTAGAGAACCAGGAACACGGTTCACTTTAGGACACAGTGTGATGAAACAACAGCTGACTGAGTGACGTCAGGGTTTAATACCTGCTGCTGCCTCCTGGAGCGAGCGCTCCGTCTCCAGCGGTGCAGGATAGTCGGGCCACAACTCTTCAACGACATCTTTGGGGTTCTCGATACTGTCAAAGATTTTTGTGATTACCGGCTCTCCTGGACCACAGATCTTCAGGTTCCTTCTCAGTTGGTCATCATCAAATTCCAGCACCTGAAGAATGAAAAGGTTCAGAACTGCCCGTTATATAACTATGTTTATTCATCCCTTAGGGAAATTCATGGGTCCAGTAGCTCATTGGTAATAATAATAATAATAATAATAATAATAATAATAACAGTTCATAATAAACAGGAAGGATTAATGAGTCCCCTTCCTTCAGCTGAGGTGTTGTTCATCCTGATGGCAGTGGGAACAAGGATCTCCTGAACCTCTCTGTAGCTGTTTGGACTCTTTCTTTCAACTTCATGTTTGGACTTTTGTTTATTTCCTGCTTTTATTTTGATATTACTTACCTTGTGTGTTCACTGTTGTTTTCTCTCAGGTTACTTTATCTGTCCACGTAGGTAAATTATTCATGTGAGTGACGGCTTCTGGAACAAACCTCTTTATATCGTTTTGTTCTGCACTTTGGGACAATAAAGCTGAAATTCACAGTTCAAAGGTTGGGAGTCGTCATTAAAGAGGGAGCCAGCTATCCGCTGTGACTGTCTGGTGTACAGGGATGCTACGTTAAGCTGTAACTCACCGATCAGCTTTCAGACAGATTTCCAAATCAGAAAGATAAAATCGATTGAATAAAAGCGCATTAGAATAAAACGCTCACGGTCTTGACAATGCAAAAGTGTTTTACTTCCTGTCTTTGTCTCGTTTTCCCTCCATTGTGATTGTGTGCACCGCCCTGATGTGTTCCAGCTGTGTCTGTTACCTGTGTCTCTTGTGTGTATTTCAGTGTCTGTGTCACCTTGTGCTTTGAGTTTCCTGCGTCTGCTGCTGCCACTGGTTGGATTTTCACTTTCTTCTGTTCAGTATTCTCAGGATGTTCTCGAGTTTTCCTTTTCCTTGTGTTTTTTATTCGTTATCCTTTTAAGTTCATTAGTTTTGGATTTTGTTTTTGGACTTACTTTACTGAATTTGTTTCTTCATTTAAGGAAGAAGTTTTGACCTTTTCTTTGTTTAATAAAACGCCTTGTTTTCATCTGCACTTGGGTTCTGGAATTACTATTCTATACTATCTACTATAGTGAAACAACGGTGGACATACAAGGTAAGTAATATCAAAATAAAACAGGAAATAAACAAAAGAAAGTGTCTAAACACCTGAATATAAAGAGGCAGATCATGACAAGAAAACACGAAAAGGAGCTAACGCTAACGTTAGCATTAGAAGAACAGACAGTAGAAACAGAGTCACTGTGAGTCACAGACTGAACTGTGGAGTTCTCTGTCCTGTGATCACATGGTGACGAATTTCAAATATTCAAATTGGATCAGATCTGATCATTATTGAACAGGAAGTGAAGGGAGGGAATAAAATGTACAATGGGGGGGAAGAGATTGGGTTTGGGCCTCAGACTTGTATTTAAAGCCGTAAACAGGTTGAACAGGAACGGATCCAGAACGGTCCCCTGTGATAGGTCGGTGAAAAGGAAGCAGGAGCAGATCCCAGACCTGCTGTTAGATTAAATCATCTCTGTATGAGCAGTGTGAAACACTCTGACAGCTACAGAGGAAGCTCATCGATCAGACTCAGGTCTCAGCTCATACGACATCATGGATCATCTGTTGTGAAAAGTGTTGGTTAATGCCAGCAGTGTATGTAAGAGCAGAGGGAGCACTGATGCCAGATTCCTGTGAGCACAGTCATTGTTCAGCTGTAGATTCAGGTGACGTGTTGAATCGTGTTTGATGCAGCAGATTCACCCACATCCTCAGTTATGGAAGATCATAAAGAGACATGAGAGACGAACCGTGTCTGGACAAATAAACCAACAGCAGCTCACATCACACTTACTGAAGAAACGTCAAATAAAATAGATACTTTTGTTTTGAGGATGTTGCGTCTTCTGAGCTTTTGTTAAAGACGTTTAGGAAACAAACCACTGAAAACATCGTAAAGAAACAGGAAACAGCTGAGACTGAGCAGTG
>NW_019520479.1:0-5594 GCF_002814215.2 Seriola lalandi dorsalis
TCCACAAGTTTGGTGTCTACGGACTCGGCTCGTCACGCTGAGTAACATATGTCAGCCCCAGCCTTCTGAGTCGCTCCCTTCCGAAGGGTCATCTCTCATATGCTGAGGTGCCACACCACCCAGCCAACATTTTTATGTGGGGCCAATGTGGGTACAAAATGGGCTGAATAATGGGCCCCATATGGGATTGTCAGATTACACCCATATGGGATTGTCCGCGGGTTCCATGTTGGCCCCAAGCCAATTGCCCATGTGGGTTTAAGGCAGGATTGCACCAGGTTTTAGGTGGGCCCCAGATGGGCAAAACAGACAAGACCCATCTTGGTCCCAGCTTTAAGTCCTATGTGGGACCTAGATGGGGACAGTATGGGCTGAAATATGGTTTGCAAGTGGGATTGTCCGCGGGTTCCATATTGGCCCCAAGCCAACTGCCCATGTGGGTTTAAGACAGGATAACACTAGGTTTTCAGTAGGACCCAGCTGGGCAAAAAAGACAAAAGCCATCTTGGTCCCAGCTTTAAGTTCTATGTGGGACCTACATGGGACAGTATGGGGTGAAATATGGGTTGCAAGTGGGATTGTCCACAGGTTTCATGTTGGCCCCAAGTCAATTGCCCATTTGGTTTTAAGGCAGGATTACACCAGGTTTTAGGTAGGCCCCAGCGGGGCAAAACAGACAAGACCCATCTTAGTCTCAGCTTTACGTCCTATGTGTGTCCTACATCGGGACAACATGGCTAAAATATGGGTTGCTAGTCAGATTTTTTGCGGGTTTTATGTTGGCCCCATGCTAACTGACCATGTGGGTTTAATGCAGGATTACACTAGATGTTAGGTGGGCTCCAACTGGGCAAGATACGCAAGACCCATTTTGGTCCCAGCTTTTAGTCCTTTGTGGGTGCTAAATTTAAAAGCTTATAGCTAAAATAAAAGTAATTTAATAATTATGCGATTCATAATCCGATTAGTCAACTAATTGTTTCAATGTGACTAGTCGACCATCAAAATAGTCGACAGCTGCTGCTGTCTAAGTGTGACATGAATTGACATGTGCCATCAAATTATAATCTGTTTATCAAATGATAAAATACAACAAAGTAAGGAGCTAGTAAAGAATACTGGAGATAAAGTTATTTTAAATTGATGCTGGAGTTTGCAGCATCCTTCAGACTACCTTGATACTTTGGATAATTTGACCACCGAGAGTTGTTTGTTAGTCCATCCATCCATCCATAAGGCTTACATTTATTTTTGTGTTAAATAACTATAGAAATAAAAACTATACTTTAGTTTTTATTTTTATAGTTATTTACAATACATCCTCTCAGCTGATGCCCTGCCACCCACACCAGATCAGGAATAAGACTCTGAAACTTTGAATTTCAATGTGGAAAAAAAAGATCTGAATCTGAAAACATTAAAATAGCAACTTAAAAAAGACCTCAAATGTGAAAATAAGTAGAAATTAAAAATAAATAATTCATTTCAAAGAATATCAGAATTAAATCACAATTGTGTTTAAAAAAATTGTATTTGTAATTTTTTTTTTACAATTCAAGATCAAAACTTGACCTTTCAGTTACAAATTTTATTTTTTAAATTACTTTGTTTTTCAAATAATCTGGCTCCATGCTACACATACTTCTAAGAGTAAATTTTAAAGTTTATAGTTTTAATTGTACTTTGCATTACACAAAGTAATCTACTTTGTTACTTTAAAATATCCTAATTGAGAACTGAGGACAGTTTGAATAAACATCCAACCTAGAGTTGCAACAATTAATCAAAAAAATAAATGATTAATCACCAACCAGTTTGTTTTAATTAATTAAAAAATGGCAACATTCTCTGATTTCAACTTTTTATTTATGAATATTTTCTGGTTTTCAGTCAAATTTTTATGGATCAAAATCAAAATCATATCAACAGATTTATTGGTAATGAAAATAATTGTTCAAGAAAAAAAACAGTTTGTCAAAATTTTGCAAACTTTTTATCTAACATTGGCAAGAAAACAATGTAACTTTAGTAAGTTTTACTTGTAACTGAGATATATTTTAACAGTATAACTGTACTTGTACCCGAATACAAATTTTCTGCACTCACTCATACTCCACCACTGCTCAGTACTGTTTAATTTGGCACTGGCTGTCTGGATGCCCTTCGTCCTCCTCTGTCTCTTGCCCCAGTGAACCATTTCGACAGTGCCCTCTCTACTTCCTGCTGGTTCACCTGTGCCGTCAAGGAATTCTTCTTAAGAGCCTCTGTAAAACAAATTTGGTTGATAGTATGAGCTAACATTAAAAACATATTCTCTTTAAAACACCATTTAGAATTAAACAATGGCCAACTTCAGGGCCATATTGGCCAAAGTATGATGGATAATCATTATGGATTTTTAGCACAAGAAAATATTTATGAAGTACTTTAACTTAATAAAACATTCTATTATAATACTCATGATATCCTCATGATAATAATTAATATATAATAGCTTTGTGAGGTGTGTACAAATAATCATAAAATAAAATGATGCACACATCTATTTTTAGTCTCAAAATAATCAATACAAGTCTGAAACACTTGAACTGTTGAGCCCTGCACAACAAAAGCGCACGTAGTAATTTTTTTCCTCTCATTTTCCCAACTCACGGAAATGGCAACAGAGAACTTTAATCCCTGCAGATGGAATATTCTTCAACAAATGAAAATCATTTGTTGAAGAACTTCTCTAATTTACTTACCATACACAACGTTGTAAAGACGCAAATCTTTAAACTTCTTTTTCCCGTGACGGCCAAACATGTTATAGTCCAATGCCAGCGTGTTTGACAGAATGTATTTCATCATTCGCCTCGTTGCATCATCTACACTTGTGCCCCCTATATCTGCCACCATAGCAACCTAGAGATGAGAGCCAAAAGGAGAAAAAAAAGGCTTACATTACCTGCCAAGACAATAAGCTTCAATGATTTAAAAATTCAGCCAGAAAGTCAACTAAACATTTGAAGTTGTAGCCTTTATGTAATTTACTGTAATGTAATACATATTTACATTTTGTAGGCTAATGCAAATCAATTTGGAAAAATAGTTAAAAAAAAAAGTAAAAAAAAACTTACAACAGCAGACATTAGACTGCGATCCCCCAGTTTCTCCTCGAGAGCCTCAACATCTGCTTGAGTTTGCAGCGGGAATACCACTCCATCAGGAACCTCCATCACTGATACATCTTGCTTCTTCAGCAGGACATTTAGCATCTTACCATGAACCTTCTGGGTCTCCTTAATTTCTTCTACAATTGTAAGAAGTTTAGAGAACATGGCTTCACAACTGGGGCTTGCAACCCCCTGGGCAGTGGGGATGGCAACCTGCTGGACAATGGAACTGGCGACTCGCTGGGCAGTGGGGCTGGTGACCTGCTGGACAATGGAACTGGTAACTCGCTGGGCAGTGGGGCTGACAACCTGCTGGACAGTGGAACTGGCGACTCGCTGGGCAGTGGGCCTGGTGACCTGCTGAACAATGGAACTGGCAACTCGCTGGGCAGTGGGGCTGGTGATCTGGCTGGTCATTTTCTTTGCTGCTGGCCGAAGGAGTTTTTCTGGGGGAGTGGGTGGAAGTTCCTCCTCTGAATCAGAATGCTCACTTGATTCTAGTTGCTCGCTCTGACTCTGGAAGAATTTTGCCCTTGCCCTAGAGAGGTTAATATGAAGATATATAAGTTAAACCATACCTACTGCCTCTATATTATGGAAATTACCTTTAACCTGTATTCCCCCACAAACACCTACTTTCTCTTTATCAAGCCATCTTCGGTGTCTGTCAGGTCTGATGTATACTCAGCTTGATGTAGTTTTACCCTGGCCTCTGCATAAGTGGCTGTAAAATACAAGTACACAAAATAAAAGGAGTGAAGCTGATATTAAAATAGAATGAGATTTCCATAGACATTTAAAGTAAGTGTTGTGGATCACAAAATTCACGAACCACGAAGCAACAGCGATTCGCTACACCCCTACTTTGAGGCCCTGAAACCAGTATTAATTGAAAAAAACATGCACATTCAGTATACATAATATGAAGCAGATGTCTAATCTGCAGAGGGATAGTGTGGTTGCAGGTATCCAACCAAACAAGAGCACACCTACAACTATCACGTGTGAGGACTGAAATCAATTGAATTGAATTAATCTAGTTTGGTGTGATCCTGTTTGTTTGGAATGATGATCTGCGGCTACACCAGCCCTTGACCAATTAGCTCAGAGAAACCTTTAGAGAAAAATCAGCACAAAAAAGAATAAGTTGGGGATCACATGGGGCTTTAAAGTAAACGAAATAGAGCAGTAGTTAATGAGGAAAATCAAAGTTACCTGCATTTCCCATCACACGCACATTACACAGAATCCAGTTTTGAGCTGGTGGTGTGCCCTCTTTCACGGCCTTGGTCACATTGAGCAATGTGGCTGGTGGCCACCAGCATAATTTTCCGTCAGTGCCCTCGAACCACTCTGATGAAATGATGTCCACCTTCTTGCAGCCATCAGGGTCAATTTCATCCACAAACTCCACCACACTGAATGAGGTCATCCTGCAAAGTTCATCATGTTATGTGCTGTGTAGCTGAGGCAAAGCCACAAACATTTTCCGAAGAGGCAATAACAGCAGTGGTTTTGTGAAGTCTGTTACTGGAGCACTGGCAAGCTGACCAGACAGTTTTGATAGTAAACAAACTCCAAGACATGTCGAATCAATTGGGTAGTTGAAAAAACATGCTCCTGTCTCAAAAAGTTCATACACTACATGTGTTTCTGCAGTGGAATGCACAATATTCCTCACAATTGCAACTCTGCCCTCCAGTTCAAAACAATTGGAACCACTGGAGTTTGAGATTATTGTGTCTTTGAGTTTATACATCTTATATTGAACACCCTGATGCATGGAAAAATCTGTTGGCAGTGGTCCAGATGCATGGGGCTGTTTCAGTTCAACACGTTCAGGCATGTCTTTTGACATGTGAGGAAATAATTGCTTTTCATAGACACGTCTGACAATTTGTTGCACTGGACCCTGTGGTCTTCTCACCATTTTTTTCAACTGTCCCAAATAATTCTCGAAAGGAAAACATGAAACTGAATCCAGAGGGCCATATTTTTCAGCATCATCTGCTAAATGTATAAGACTGTGTGTATTGTTAACCAGAAATTTAGTCCCATATATCTTAGCAAAGTTGGTAACAAAGAATCTTAACAATTTTCTGGCAAAACAACAGAATTCTCTACACAGAGGAGACAGAAGTATTCTCATAGCACATGACAAAACTAGGAAGTTTCTGTAATGTTGATTGGGCAATCTTTGAAAAAGCACAACTGGCCCTGTATATAATAAGAACTGCCTGAATTCTGTAGCCTTCCACTGGCTGTACTCGGACAAAGATCTTGGCTTTCTGGAGAAGCTCCGGGGTAAGCTTTGTCTACACAGTTTCAAGTGATCAGAGATGGCGGAAAGGATAGAAGATGGAACGCGACATTGCAATGGCCCCTTAAACCACAGAGCAATCAATTTACGCACAATGCCCAAGCAAACTAAATGCATGT
>NW_019520480.1:0-1388 GCF_002814215.2 Seriola lalandi dorsalis
TTTACACTTTGATATATTGCTCATAGTAGGTTGATCGAATCATGATCCAAACATGGTCAGGAAATGCTTAACAACTTGGGGATGCACTGTAGTTAAAACTGTGACTTTTCGTGGAACAGCCTGCCCTTGGCAGCATGGTGAATTTCAATCCTTCACTATGAAAATTCAACTCACTATAATTCCAGCACTCATTGTCCAAAGGGAGGTAGAGTCAAGGAGAGATGCCTTGTTGGGCTAAACTCTCCCCCGCCGGATTAGGCTGTGCTCTACCTCCCCCTACTCCCCCACTCTCCAAGACAATACAACTCACCTAAAACAAACAAACTGACCTAAACAGTCAAAGACACACTACAAACCAATTCAAAGCAATACAAACAAACAATATAGGCCAACTCACCTGGACTAACCGCATGGTCTCAAAGAGGCTCACACAGGCCACGGCCCCCACTTAAAAGCACTTCCTCTTCCTGGATTTCTTCCTTGCTTCTCCTAAGAGTCTGTCTATCCTAAGTGCTCCCCCTGCTGGGCCCCCAGCTACCATTACTCCTTCTCATCCAAATCCACTGACTGGATCTTACTGCCTCATCTGACATGTCCTTTACTATTTTCCTCACTCTCTGTCCACTTCCTCCTAACTCCCTCACCAAAGAGACAACAGACCTTGCTACAAATCCTCTACATCCTACTTCCACTGGACAAATCCTAACTTTCCATCCTTGCTGCTCTGCTTCTGCCCCTAACTCTATGTACCTAAGCTTTTTCCTTTCATATGCTTCTACAACTAAGGCCTCCCACAGAACAGTCAGCTCTATGAAATATACTCTCATTCTACACCTAGACCACAAGACTATGTCTGGCCTTAGCTTTGTGCTGGCTATTTCCTGGGGAACAACAAGCTTTCCTTCTTAATCTACCTGCATTTCCCAATCACAAGCATCCTCTAAGCTACCTTGCCTTCTTGCTGTCTTACTAACTTTCTCTCCCTCTTGAACAAACTTGATTGCAACTCTCTTTATTTTAGACCCTCCTAAATTTGCCTGCCTCCGTAAATCTTCAATTCCTGCAGCTAAGCTTTTTAAAACCTGGTTATGTCACCACGTATACCGGCCTTGCGACAGACTAACCTTTCAGCATGACAATATGTGCTTTAAAGTTGCAGTACCTGAACACAATAAACAAACTATTCTTAATTGCCTCCACAAAAACTTTAGGATATCAGGTGCCTTTTGCATGCCTGACTACCTCCTCAACCTCCTTCCACCTTGGTGGTCTAACATCCATCTCATGGTCTATCTTTCCTAATGGTGGCATGTCGGGTGGAAGGCCTACTACTCTATTCTGCTCAAAATCTGAATACGTGTTTCTTAGATACTTTTCTACTTCTAACT
>NW_019520480.1:5286-6180 GCF_002814215.2 Seriola lalandi dorsalis
CGCGCACACACACGTGCATACAAACACATACACACAAAATTAATCATTGGACACTTCACTAATCTGGTTGAATTATGTAGTACAAATCTATCAGTCCGTGTTATCCTGATCAAACATCTTTAATGAAAAGATAACACGCAGTCTTGCTTACTGTCACCGTTGTTGTCCATGTGCACAGCATGGTCCACAGGTGTAGTTTTCTTTTTACTGGAAGTACCCGCTGTTGACTTCTTTCTCTTTCTCCCGACAGTACCTGGATTTATTTTTTTATTATTTTGCGCATCGCCACTGGGAACACTGGTATCGGACATTTTACCAGACCGTGTATTCATTCTTTGTAATCAATGCTAATGCTAGCTGCCCATCCAATAATGAACTTGTTGAGTGAGTGAAGGATGGGCGTGTCTGTCTAGGTTGTCACCGGTTGTCGTGGTGATGCGAGGTGATTGACAAGTTGACAACCAGCCAATATGATGGAGGAGGCCGGATGGCTCCTCCTCCAGCCTGTGAATACAATTATGATTGGCTTGTTTCACCCTCGTCACCCCCGACCTATAATGGGAACTCGGGGACTCCGGAAGCTTGTGTGATGTGTGTGGAAAGAACAGGGGATAAGAAAATAGGTAGGCCCTAATCAAGTCATATTGTAATATCGTAGCCAAATAATGCCTGGTTTAGCCACTGAGCTAAGAGAGCTTATTGAAGGCAGAACTAAATCTAAAAGACACAGAGAAATAATCAAATGGATGCAGAAGAAAAGGCTTCTAAGAAGATGGATGAGATGCCAAAAATGCAAACACAAGATGAAATTCAAGGAATCAGTTTGTGTGGACAACTATGCATGGTAAGTTTATTTTTATTGCATGAAATGACAACATACATGGGTATTTTGGT
>NW_019520480.1:6472-8513 GCF_002814215.2 Seriola lalandi dorsalis
GAAAATGTTTGAGAATCACTGCTCTAGCCACTACCCTGGCCTGTGTCATTCTTATCTTTATTTGTATATATCTGCAGGATTTGCAAACACCATAACCACAGAGGGAGGAAACTGAAGAGGTCAATTAGACACAAATCTATATTCAGCAATTCAAAGGTCTCCCTCTTCAACTGGATGCGCTTTGTGTACAGGTGGGCTATGGCATAGGTATATGATTTTAGTCTGTCTATGATGAAAAGTGTTTATTTCAATAGAAATACTGTATAACTATGCTGTCATAAACAATAACTGGAGACTATGTAGTAAAGCTTGTGATTATTATGTTATGGAGCATCTCTAGACTCATGATGATAACAGGTGCTTGGAGTTATTTCACTTTTGTGATTTATTTTGCTAAAAGGTGTAATTAACAGCTTGAATTCTTATTCTTAACAGTTATTATGGAAATATGTGTAATTGCTGTTACTTATGGGATGCTGTGTTGGTCAGCATTAGGCCTGGTGGAGCAACATGAGTTTCTGACCCTGCCTCTTGAAGCTCAATGGCAATTGGCTCTCTCAATCTATAGGCTCTGGAAATTAATATTAGAAATAGGATTTTACAAATATCCTACAGTATTAGTCCCAAATGTATTGACAGAGCTCTGTAGAAAATACCACAAAACATATTTTCCATCATTATTGCTGTTTTTGCCAACACAGTAGTGGACAATTTTCATATCCTGGGATGCAGTAGATGCAAACTTTGTGTATCAAACCAAAACGATCAAAAGAACTGTGGTATAATAATTATTTGCCTTGTTCTATCAGATTTGCACAAGGCCTGCGTCTACGTCAAGTGAACATGATCAATGATGACATTTCGGGAAGCTCAGCAACCCTGTCCAAGATGGCTCAAAAGCTGCGAGATGTGTGCACTACTGCGATGGACAGATATCAGCAAGCAAGAGGCCAGTACATTGGGGGGCGGCAGCAGTTTGTCACCGTTGATGAGAGCCGCTTCAGACCAAAAGAAAGACAAGCAGCAAGCATTATTATCAAGATAGTAATGCAAATTACCATTGAATGACAGATTATTCATTTTGTTTAAAGAAGAATAATTCCTAATATTTGATGTTTTCAACAGTACGGACGGGGACGAATGGCTGGTGGCTGGAAGAGGAAGAAGTGGGTGTTTGGGATGTCAGGTGTGAACCGGAGAGGGAGAAGACATGCAAAGCCTGTTCTTCGCTTAGTCGAGAGAAGAAGAAGGAGAGATCTGGTGCCACTTATAGCTCACCATGTTAAAGCGGGATCTACAATAATAAGTGATGAATGGCTTATCGCAATGCTTTACCTCAGCTAGGTTACACCCATTTCACTGTCAATCACAGTGTGTCATATGTCGACGCCCAAACAGGTGCACATACTCAGCACATAGAGAGGGCCTGGAGAACGGTTAAGGAAAATGTGTGGAGACTCAGGGGGAATCGTACAGAGGAGTTACTGGTAGACCATCCCAGAGTTATTGAATGGCATGAGTGGCCTGTCCGTAAGCATCGCAAAGGGGCCGTTAGGACGGATAATCCATGACATTGCTGTGATGTAAAGACATTAAATGTCCCTCTGAAATTCTGTTTATCGAGTGTTTAGCACAAAAAGTGTCCAAATCTCATGGGTTTGTATACTGTTGTATACTGCTGTTCTGCCATGTGATGGCTCAGTATGTGTGTTTCTATACATTAAACACAATGTTCAACATTTCGTCTGTGGTGTTTCTTTGGTAAAATACAGTACGCAGAAAAGCCTGTGGGTGGAACAAGGTTGAGGTACAAAAATTTGATATTTTAAATATCACATCAAATTTCTGTACCTTGAACTTGTTCCACCCATTTGCTGTTCTGCAAAGTTTCACTGGTATTAGTAGATGGTTAACAAACTATTAACAACTGATCCGTAAAGTGTGAGTTAACATATTAGTTAAGTATTAGTTATTAGCTTATGTATGTTATTGGGTTATTCTAAAGTTGCAACTATTCCTCATTTACTAACAGTTAATAAAT
>NW_019520481.1:0-2697 GCF_002814215.2 Seriola lalandi dorsalis
GAACAAGCTTCATCAACATCAATCATTCCTCCCTCTTTTTCTGCTTCTCCAGCCTACTGATGCTGTAACACAAACATAACTAAAACAGGCATACTGAGAAGCCATTCAACATCTATGCGTACATTAAGGATGGCTTGGTGAGGATAAAAATCAAAGCTGACACAACTAAAGGGCCCCTCGCTCCTGTAGCTATTCCTCTCCGGGGATATGTGGTAGGAAGCAAAGATGAGGGCAGAGTGATCAATGAAATGCTCTTTAATGACCTGACCTCACACTCACTGTCGGCTGCTCAGTGGTTGCCAAAGGCTCTCTTATTAGACAACCTAAGGCCTCCAGTATTCTCGTTCAAAATCGAATTTGGCTTGTCCTCAGGCTGTTGAATATGGTGCTGGTTTGCAACTGCTAGGATACTCCCACATCTACAGCCTAGTTTTCATGCTACACAATGTGCATTTAGATTTGTGTATATAAACACATGAATGATAAGTCCAGGGATTTAACAAAATTTCCCTCATAAAATTTGCAAACCTGATTGTTTTACAATCATCTTAAACCCAGCATTGCTTAAATCTATGTTTGCTACCTTGTAGTATTCTTCTTCCTTGTCTTATTTGCGTGTTATCATCGTCAAGCAGCCAAATAGTGTGAGACCAGCAGCACATATCTGCATTGCCTCACCTGTGTGCATGCTTGTGCATCCTTGTGAGTGTGCACAATACGAACAAAACAGGGACTCACTTCTAAATAACTTTTTGCCTAGTCATCTGATGAACCTGTAAGTATAATGAATCTCATGTAACTAACTAATCACAGTTAGTGTGTGATTGTAGCCTTTGTATGGGTTAATTCTGAACAGAGGAGCCCAGCAGTTTAATGTAATTATAATTCCCAGGCTAACTCAGGTAGAGAAAATTTACAAAACATGACCCAACAAATGCACTGAAAAGATACCATTCATTCATTGAGATAATTCAATATACTCATAACATCAGCCATACCAGCACCTCTCCCTAATTTTGAGGGAAGTCGTAAAAAGTAAAAATCACTTTTGTTTGGGTAACTTCATAACTGACCTTTTGAGGATATAATCCTTTCTTCAGACTCTTTACCAGTAGTTGTTGGAATCACATTTTGATTTGCATCTTGTTTCATCCAGAAGTGATGAAACAAGTAGAAAAATACCCTAGCAGAATCAGATTATCTATAAAAAACACAGATTACCTTTCAGATTATTCTAAAAGACACATTTTAATATCCTAACAACATTTAATATCAGTCAATGTCCATCTATGACATTTTTAAAATGTTCTGCTCTTGTGAAATATTTATTTATATATTTATTTAAATTCTTGTAAAATAAAATGTCTCAAGTATTATAACATAGGTTCTTTACAGTGAATAGACTCAACCACTTTAGATAGGTCTCTAAATCAGGCAATGGGATGGTATTTTTTATGTGCATATAAAGACACACAGTCTTGTCTCAGACAAAATGCAGTGAACCATTTCATTCATTAAATAGTTGTAAAATGCTCATGACCTGGTGGTTAAAAGAAACTTGATTGAATGTGGCCATCAACACACTTCAGTATTAGTAGCCCTGTTCAGACGTAGTATTAATATGCGTCTCAGGTGATCCGATCACAAGTGGACAGCTCTTAGTACGGGTGTGAATGCACCCAAGATGCACTGAGGACTTATGGTCTGGGCCTCTTTCACAGTCTAATTTGAAATGCCACACTTTAATAATGAACCGAAAATACTTGTACACTTCTACACAGTGTGTCGATACATTTATTTATTTATGGTGGCCTGCCACAATATCTACACTGAACGCTACAAATTGATTCTGTGCTTTTGGCTGGACCGCGACAGGGGGGCCAGCCATATAGTTGCGAATATCTGTGACTGACTGACTGAGTGACAAATTTTAGCCAGATGTCAAGTGACTGAGTTGGAGTTTCACCATTAGCCACCAGTGTCTATTAGGGGGGCATTTACAGGCTGCACTGTTGCAAACTTTGCGCATTTGTCTCTAGATTGGGATTTTTTTTTTCAAAAAAAAAAAAACCAAACAAAAAAACCGTGACAAATCTAGTGACCGTTTGGACAAACCTTGGCTATTTAGAAGAGAGTCGCCAATAATGCCCTCTCTAGTGTCTCCTCTGTTTAGATAGTGGCAGAGAGGCTGAGCAGCAGTTTCTTTTTTTTTTTTTTTAAGTATATTTTTTTGGGGCTTTTTATGCCTTTATTTGATAGTACAGTGGAGAGAGACAGGAAACAGGGAGGCAGAGAGGAGGAATGACATGCAACTGCAGCGAGGACTGTAGCCTCTACACATGGGGCGCCTGCTTAGACCACTACGCTGCTCGACGCCCCGAGCAGCAGTTTCTTATCCAGACCGAAGCTGTACGCTGCATGACACACAAAATAAGAAAGATATTCTGTTGCATCCAACTTTTACTCTGAGCGTTCATTTTTAACGTGTATATAGCCAAAAACAGCTAAATCTTTGTCTTTAATTTATGTGTTTGATGATTTGTCAGATGAGATTGTGGTTATAAAATCAGGATTTTAGCAGTGCAAAGCAGCAACTTGGAAATGGTGACCGATCTTAAGTGGTCTCTACAGACACATGTGGAGACTCATTCTAATGCCAGGTGTGAACTCATCTACTTAGAGCTGTCCACTTGTGAT
>NW_019520481.1:6927-8663 GCF_002814215.2 Seriola lalandi dorsalis
CAGCATAATGTGGTCACCACAGGCACTCGCTTGGAAAAAAAACAAAACAAAACAAAGCAAAAAACAAAACAAAACAATCTTGTACACACATACCAGACTGTGTGCATGTATGTGCAAACACACTCCACTCGTAAATGCACACTTAGTCAATCCCTCCTCAATACACAGGGGCGAATAATGCTGAGAAGTGACTATCAATGGTCACACGCCACCACCAGCAATACACAAACACACACCCACACATGCCATATGGCCCAAAGAGAAAAAGATAGTCAATGTTTCATGTCTGTGACAGTGCAAATCAATGCCATATGGCTTTGAAAAAACACACAAGTTAAAAAATGATTTGTGATTTTAATGCGGTGATGTAAAAAAAATATAACACAAACATAACAATAGCCAATGATTGTAGTAAAACCACAAAACAATTCAAATCGACACTATGCAAAGGCTGCCCTAAAATAGCAAGCATACGTGCGTGCAGGTGAAAACTATATATGTTTGTGTATTAGATACAGTGCAGAGGTTGCAGGAAATGAGTGAGAGCAGGCCTTTGAAAAAAGGAAACAAAAAACAAGTCAGCAGCCCGACAGAAGAGTTAAGGTGTTCCTGTATCCTTCGCTCTCTCTGGCCTCTTGTCCGGGATTGAAATGAGAAAATAGAACGAATAGTTATGGTCTCATTATATCTGTTGACAGGGAGAGTGTCAGGGGAACGCTGCTCAAGGTGGATCCATATTTACTAGAAGGAGCCTGTTGAGCCAGACAGTGCAGCTAAAGGCTGCAATAGCTTCCTCACAGCTCAGGGCTGCAGCAGTAGACAAGAGCAAGGCGTCCAATAACACAGGAGCTATGTGACTTCAGGGAAACAGGGATTTTACTATGACATTTACAGCCTTAGAGATCCACTGCTGCTGTCATCTTCAAGACACGGATATAAAGACACATTTCACCCCCGGGTTTCTACACATATATTTTGACCTACATGATTTACTCTACTAAACCAGACAAAATTCAGCCAAGATGATGCATGTTGTAATGGGACAACGTCTTCACATGGTGGAAAATTGCTGCGTAAACCACGATGAAATAATCATATAATAATTTACAAAATAGCCCTGTCACTAGCATTATAACTTATTATTTCCTCCATGAAAGTCTCTAGTATAGTATCCGTCATCCATTCTTGCATCCAGAGGTTGACTTGAAGACCTGATATACAGTAGCTTCACTGAGTTAGCACTGACAGACATTTAAAATCATTTTAATGAGTTAAAGGGTCATATACTGTCATGTAAATGCATCTCATAAGAGTACTGAATTCTTTTGCTGAGGCTGACAGCCAGTTTGTTTACAGTGAGAACATAAAGGTTTTTGGCCTGGGATGAAGCAGTAAGTGGTGGTGGGGAGGCATGAAGTATGTGGGAGGTCCCCCAAACATTTAGATGAAATGTGACCCTGAGGTATTCTGGGAGTCTGTCATCAAGACACAGTGAGCCTTTCAAGGTACCTGAGCTGAACCAAGTCATGTGCCAGCCCTGGTGTTAAACAGCAGATAAGGTTTTACTACTACCAAGTATGATAGTCCACACAGGATATTCCATGTATTCCCCGGTCAGTCTCCTAAATTCCTTTCCTACTCATTCATAGTGTAGCAATAAACCGCCCTCACTCCCTCCCACCTCCACTGCAGCTTTTGAATCAGGGATATGGCAGTTTATTCCCACAAAATGCAGA
>NW_019520482.1:0-3131 GCF_002814215.2 Seriola lalandi dorsalis
GATACTGGATTGTTTAATATAGCCTTTAACTAATTGGTCACTATTTCTGCACTGTTTCTGGCTCATATCTGCTCAGACAAATTAACAAGTGAAGGCACATCTGTGCCACAGAATTATCATCTGATTTCTGGGATACATTCCGCTCCATTTGTCTCACATGGCACAGCTGTCTTAAATCCGGGTGTTGCCAAATCCTCTCCTAGCCAGAGAAAGCCTGTGGCTCACAGATGAAAAGGGAAAAGAGAAAGTAGGGGGGAGAACGACAGGAAGGGAAGAGGTTGAGTCAGCGTGGAGGACACACAGAAATGAAAAGAGGCCTTCAGGGGACAGAGGAGGCCGTGACAACTTTCATAGGAGCATCACACTAATGATAGCCCCTTAGTGTGATGCGATGGGGCAATTTGGGAACTCCTTTAGAGGAGAGAAGAGGAAGTAGTACTCTGTTGTACAGTACATCATTAAGGCTCTCTAGTTCACAGTAAAGTGAATCATATTCAATCAGCTCTCTGAGCAGACAGATTTTAATACTTCTTTCTCTCTGTTTTTGAAAACAATACCTGGCATGCTTTACTGTTCAGTTAATTCCTGACCTGATCTGTCAACCATCCAGTGAAAGCCCCAGGGGTTTTTGAACTGCAGAGGCCCCTGGGTGACTTGAGTATTTGGAGGGGAGCGGGCTAGAGAGAGGGGCAACATGTAACTAGACAATATCAGCAAGTTCACTTCTCACTCATTAAGTCACTTCTCTGATCTAAGGACATAAATGTGAAATCCAAAAAAAGAAATGCTTTTGTATTGCGATTCAAAAGTTCCTTGAATATTGGATAATGGCCTGAACTCACTATTTGAAATCACATCTATGAAATAATTGAATAAGACTAACCAAGTCTTTGAGAGGACACACTAATGAATTTGATAGTAAGTCAAATTTGAATGAAGCTTCTAGATTTATAACATTCGAGGTGATATGTGAAGCAATTGTTGAATTCATCCTCCAAACAAACGGGATGTCTAACACTATTGTAAGAAACAATGAAATGCACTCTTTGGTCCAAGTTTCAACCCTCACTCTCACGTTGAGTTAGGTTTTCCACATGTTTACCTTGCAATTTTGACTGGTAGGTGTTCTCTGGTTGTTGTTAGACTGACAATGACAATTTCACTCCCAGTCTGCCCAGTCAGAGACAGGGAATATGTAGTGATGGCCGGAGTAGAGGACAGGCCGCAGGCAGGCCTGTCACGGTGGACGGATGGCTACAGCACAGGTTTATAGCCTACTCACACCTACTACTACTTCTTAATGCTCTACATTAGTGAAGAACTTACACAGATCCACAAAAACACACAAACTCCAGGTTCTCTGATGCTCATCTCTATAGCATCTCTCGGGGTTGGATATTTGGTGACACAAACGTGCCATTAACCACAGAGAACCATAATATCAGCCGCAGAAGCTGCCAAGAACACAGAGGCCTGAGTGCCAACACACAGTGAAGAACATCCTCACCAACAGTAATGTTAGTCCAACAAAATTCAAGCTCTCCTGCTATCTTCCAACAAAAACACACATGCATGTTTCACCCATAAGCACCTTTATGTTTCTGTAAAGGACATAATGAGTGAAATTAAATCATCTGCATGGGAACATTGAAGCAGACATAGCAATTTGCTCTATGCACATTACTGAATCACCATACATCTGTTGGTTAGTTTCTCTGATAAATCTCAACCGCATGCTGCATTTTCAATCCAAATCCATCAGCCTGCCAACTCTACTATGCCCGCATTAACGGCTACACGAACTGGCACCTGCAAGTCACACACTGGATCTAAACTCAGATCACAGAGCCAGACAAACTGGTGCACTCATTTCTCATTAAACCAATCAACAACATGGCAACAGAGCAAGTCAATGTCTTACCTTGAATAAGGTGGGTCTTCTTTTTCCTCCTCTATAGCATGGCGATAATTAATTACCTTACACCGAATAGATGTAATTGCCGTTCATAATGATGATTTGATAATAATCTTGTTAATATCCCTCTTTCAGGCCTCATGGAAATGCGGTGCTCCATGCGGTGCGGTGCGGTGCGGTGCGGTAGTCGAGCTGCACAGGTGAGTTGATTAGCTAAATTGTTAGCTCCAAAGTGGCTGATTTGTAACTTTCTCTCTCACTGTTGCCTTTACCACGCTTAATGGCGCCATTGTTGCTGTTAGTTGCGTGTCTCTTCATTTGCTTCTGTACAAATGTCAGTTCAATCCTGTAGCCGGGTTTCAACAGCTTGGGTTAGCTACCTGCTGCGACCTGTCCTGGTCCCCTCAGCGGCATGCGGTGATCTCTAGTTCCGCGGCGTTGTTAGGTTTTCCCCTCTTGTGCAGGCACAGCTAATACAGTGGTAGTGAATGTGGTAGATTTGCTATCGTAATACATAGTAACTTTTGAAACAATTGGTCCTTGTTTTCAGACCGAGGCACAAGCGACTCCTCACTTGTAGCTGGGTCGGCTGTCATCTTATTTATGCTAGCTCCAAGGGTTGATGAGGAACCTCTAACTGAATGTCTAATGAGATTAGACACTAGGTAAAAGTGACACAAGAAGAACCAATGGGTCACAATTATATTGATAAATAAACAAATGAAACAAATAAATGATTAAGTTAGGAAATATATTACAGATTAATATAAGGAAAAATTTACAGTCTGACTTTTTCATAACACAAACTTGTTTGGTTGCTTAGCCTATATTTCATATTATCAGAAAGATTTTTATATAACTTTTAACTTTATCAGCATGTTTTAAGGATGGGGACTAAGCAGGCGGATTCATATTATCACAGCTTTTGCCATGTGCCTTGCCATAATTGTGTAGGTGTTGTTTTTCCACAGCTCCAGGGGTGCACTGAAAATTCAGTTTGGTTAAACTTTGACCCGAGCTCTGCTGACCTTTGTGGGCACATCCAATCACCTCTACCACCCCTACTTTAGCTGGAAGACAGACAGCAAAATATTTGTTGAATTTCCAGAACTGTACAATAACAGACTGTCCTCATGTCAAAACAAGATACGCACTTGGTGAAATTGATTGTTACAAAAGCACTGTCTCTGAAATTTGGTGATGTATTGTGGGTCCA
>NW_019520483.1:0-3428 GCF_002814215.2 Seriola lalandi dorsalis
GGGTCGAGGGAAAGAGAAACTCTGCAAATGTGAGGGGGAATGAGACATCAAGTCACTCTTGGGAAACCCGTTGGCCTAAAATACCTGTGAGCACCCTGTCTAGAGGACTCAATGACTGGATGACTTTCATCATCTGCCTCGTCCTCGTCCACGTCCTCGTCCTCCTCCTCCTCCTCATCCTCATCCTCCTCCTCTCCTCCCTCCTCCTCCTCCTCTTCCTCTTCTCTGGGGTGAGAGGAGGGGTCGAGGGGTTGAACAGAGGAAAGGGAGGATGTAGGCAGGCAAGAGGGAGAGAAAGTGGACAGAGACACACATGAAAACACACAGCAGAGGCTGGCCCAGGACAGACAACACACAGAGATTACACTAGAGACATGCTGGTCAGGAAAGAATTAGAAATATTAGTGAAGTGTATGAGACGATTAGTAGGTTTAGACATTTTCTTGTAAGACACTGATATGCACAGGCAACAGTTACAACCACATTCAAGTACAACTTCTACAGTAGCATTAATACAAAAATCTGTTTAATATAAAACATCTCCCTGTGATTTTAATTGAGGAGAATAAGATTTTACTAATTCAATAAGCAGTGTCAGAGGTGTAGGAGATATCTTCTGTGTTTGGACTGATAGTCTGGGATACATGGTCATACATGCGGCCAGTGTGCTATTTGGATCCCTCTTGGCTGTCTGGATTTCATTAACAATATGGAAAATGGTGATCTTCAAAGGCGGCTTGAATTTCCTGTGGCGGACTGGAAGAAGCTAGTCTGGTATATGACCTGCTGGATTGAATTTAAGTATCAGTACCTGAAGAGCTGAGTGCTACCAGAAATATTAGTGGGTTTGCTACTTTGAAAAAAAAAGAAGCTTGTTATTAATGATTGGGGGATGGATTATGTAGCACTGGGAAAGACGATCAGTAATCAGTAGTGATTTTAAAGATAAAGATCTGGGTTTTTGTCCTCTGATGTATGACCCATAATAAAAAGTGGAATAAAGGGTTAACATATTTTCCACAAAAAGGAACTGTCTGACTAAGTTTTTCTGGCACTTTTATAAAGCATACTCCAAGCTACTGTATAATTAAACAAGATTGCAATTTGCTTCTTGCCTGAATCACCAGTTGTGGTTTCTCTGAGTTTGTGTAGTTACAAAGGTTTGTCGTATATAAAACAGATGGCAATGTGGAGTTTAAGCTCAATGCACTCTCACTGAAGGAAGCATGCCTTCAGACAGAGAGCAGATAGCTCATATCATGTGTTTACAGAAGTTTTCTATTTCCACCAGTGGCAGGAGAATGTCTTTGACAGTGGGGAAAATTAATTTAAATGTCACTTTGCAGCAGCGGCCTCCTCTTCGCCTTTCTTTAAATTACTATATAATTAAATTCTCTGCTTTGGCTCTGGACAGAGTAGACACATCTCCCCAAGACTGAAACATAATACAAGGCTAGCAGTAAAGCCGTTTCCTGTGAAAATGAGTAATACTCTATGGACCCAGGAATAATTTGTGATTCCTTTTTAGTTGCAGTTATCGCTCCGGGTTTAAAATATAAAACAAACCCCACTGGCTGAACCTTTCAAATGCAGGATCAGACCAAGTTCAAACTAAAATGGAGGCAAGGACGAAGATTCTTTTCTTCTCTTGAACATCTTCCACTTTTCCATTCCTCTCTGTCCTCCCCCCGCCTCACCTTTCACTGATGTCTTCAACACCCTGGCCACCGAAGGGCAGGAAGCTTCTTGCATGAGTGTGTGGGCTGCTGGGTGATGCTGGGGCAGAAGCATGGCCTCTGGTATTCTGGAGCGAATGTCTCCGGCTGCGTCTTCTCTCCAGGCCCCGCCTTTCGTTGTTAGCGCCAACACTGGCCCGTCGACGGTCCTTTCGGCCGCTGGGAGGCAACTGGGTTTCATCGTCACCATCCTCATGACGAAGAGTCATCTGGGACAATGAGTCATCAAAAACAAAATGAGTAAATAAATTGTATGCATGTTGTTCTTAGACAGCAACCTTAATGCTCACTTAATTTCTGGCTGCTGTATGAGCCTGTCAGACGTCATGTGATCTATGACCTATTATGAGAGACACACAAACCTATTAACATTACATTAAGGCTTTTTGTTAAGTGATAATGGTTGCTAGTAAAGGCTTCCTAACCTCGTAGATGTTGAACTGTTCTACGAGGTCGAGATCCGTGCCCTTCCTGCTCAGGTGTCTCTGGGCCATGGTTTCAATGCCCTGTTCCTCCAGACAGTCCACCATGTCATAGTAGGAGTCCTGGTCTGGGAGACCTGCCAGAGTCTGAAACACACACAAGCACATAAGCATTATATTTTCTAAGAGTTATAGCCTTGTTTTTTGAACTTTTTTTTGTTAATGTGGTCTGAAGAATAGCGGCTCAGAAATAAGAAAAATGACTATACTAGTTGATGCAGTAAGAATATGGAAAGTATTAACCAAAAAGAATTCACTGACCTTATTGACGAGTGTCATTGCATACACCAGCAGCTCTGTATCCACTCCATCCTTCTCATCAAGGATCTCCATGACGTTTGACCACAGTTTTGTGCCTGTAGAAGCAAAAGGCATGCAACATATTCTATATCACAGGACAAACTCCAAAACAAATCTGCAAGAGCTGGAACAATAACACTACAATAAAAGTCTAAAGTAACCATGGTGATCACCTTATAGCATAAAAAACTGTTGCAACCTTTCAGCCCCACCACTGCGCAACAATAAAAATCAAAAATTGTTATGTCATCTCATAGCTCCCTGGGGAGAGATGCACTCATAGCAGTTTCCTTCTAGAAAAATGAGAGGAAACACAGAGCAGGGGCACTGATCTCCAGTGAGAAAGAAGCAGCTATGTGCCTCAGCCCCAAGGGTCAAGTCCATCTTCTTCTCATCAGGAGACTGGGGATCAGGTTTAGTCTCCTTATGCAACAGCAGAGGTGACGGGATAAGACGGTGCCGAGACAGAGGGATACCTGACCCCTCCACGCTGATGCTCAACCCCCCTGTTGTACGCCACCGCACAATGTGGAGCTTTTAGAGCAGCAAGTAACCGAACCCCACTGCAGGTAGAGGTTACAGTCCGTCTCAATAAGCCTCGTTCCATGCATGGCGAGGGAGCTGCTCAGGAAAACTGATCTGACTACTGTGTAACAGGAGACTGATCTGCGATCAGCTGAACGGCGCTACAGCCACCATGGATGGCTTGATTGGTGGAATCGAAGGGAAAGCCTTCCCTAAAATGCTCTACAATAGATACTCTGATTTTGCAGTGACGAGGGGGCAATTTCTAATTAGCTTGAAGAATCACATTCAGATAAAATTCATTTGTGTGTAATTTCTTACACAGTGAGTCCACAGTCACTAATTCAATGGACTGACACCAAACACCTTATGACATTATCAATTC
>NW_019520484.1:0-2995 GCF_002814215.2 Seriola lalandi dorsalis
TGTGACGGCATTCGATTTGATCTGATCACTTCAGGAAGCTACATCACACGTTAGCAGATATTAACGTTACTCTGTGGAAATAATTACTGATCTGCTGAGTTAGTGAAAAAATAAACAAACATGGATTCTGGCATTTAATGATTTAAAACTCCAGGGTATATTTGATAAAGTATCTGGTCAATAAAATGTTAAAGTAGCTGTGAATCTTGGTGTCTACTGAGAACAATGAACAAGATGACAATCTTATCAAAGACACAAACGCCTGGAGCATGTGTCGTCTTTGTGTGTTTGCAGTAATTACATCACTAAACTAAACTGCACCTGACTGCAGTGCCGGAATGTGTGCTTTCTGTAAAAGCCACAGAAATGAGGACATACTGGTGGGGCTGAGAAAAAACATTGTGTTCAGACACTGTCACAATCTGAACCAGAGCCACTCCAGAAATTGTGTCAGTGCTGCATGACAACATAACACATTTCTGCATGTAAACAACTAAATGTCCATTCTCTCTTCTCCTCCTCTGTCCATTTCATCGAACCTTCATAGAGATTCCTCAGCCTGACAGGTAGACATGTAAAGACACACACACACACACATACACACACACACACATTCATGCACACAATCACGCACACATATGTAAAAATGCCCTCTCCTTCAGTCCAGACAGTGTGAATCACAGTGTCAGTAGTCTCCGGGCTCCAGCACAACACTTGCCTGCAGCCTTGAGATCTCTCCTCCTCCTCCTCCTCTTCCTCCCGTCTCTCTCCACGTTGCTCCCTCTCCTCGCTGGCCTCCTGCCCCTCTTCATCCTCCTCTTCTCCCTCTCCCCCTCGCACTGCCGTCCACGTCCATTTGGCCCATGACACAGGTGACAGCCAAGACATCACTTCTCTTTCCACTGGGGTTCCTCAACCCCTCAGTTGAATCACAGACAGCAAGGGCTGTTTTCCAGCGCTGGACTGATCCTTTTCTGTGTGTTTCTTCCTCAGATTTCCACCCTGCCAACAGCTCTCACATCTTTCCACAGGGCTTCTCTCTTCACATGAGTTCCCAGCCTCTCATGAAAGGAGGGAGACATTTCTTTCCCGCTCTTCTATTTGTATTTTCTCAGTCTTAAAAATCACAAAGACTTCTTCTTCTTCTTCTTCTTCTTCTTCTTCTTCTTCTTCTCTTTTTTCTAGTCACGATCCCTCTTCCCTCTACC
Source organism: Seriola lalandi dorsalis (assembly GCF_002814215.2). Classification (NCBI taxonomy): domain Eukaryota; kingdom Metazoa; phylum Chordata; class Actinopteri; order Carangiformes; family Carangidae; genus Seriola; species Seriola lalandi. The sequence continues at coordinate 1,209 of NW_019520484.1, forward strand.
TATGTGGCAGAATACCCCAGCTCTGATCAGCTGGTTTCCAAAATGCTGTTCTCACTCTCTCCTCTTCTGAACCCCCTCCAACCTCTCCCTTCCACATCAGGCCAGTCCACTGACAGAAAAAGCAGAAGGGGGGTAGGCAGGAAGCTTGAGTGCAGCTTTTCTATGCTCAGCTAAACGGGTTCCCCTGTGGTTGGAGAATGGTACTTCCCTGTCAGGCTGCTCTTCCACTCTGAAGCAGAATGAGGGAGTCAGAAAACAAACACAGAGGGAGGAGGAGGAGGAGGAGGAGCTGAACTGTTGGGGCTCCACATTTTATAGCCCAGAGAGAGGTTAGGAATGTGGGGCTGGATCTTAAAGCCTTCTTTGCTCCCCCAGGCTGTTCAACAGTTAAGTCTGATATCCAGTGGCAGGCATGCATGACCAGGGGAACCGGTTCTGTTGGTATAGCCTCAGGTTATCTACCTGCCTGGATTCAATATGTCTGAGGTAGCAGTTTAGACCACTGAACTAACAGGCAATCATGCTCTTTAATGCACTCAGTAATGGCTGGTAAAAAACCTTCTGTCACAGGTACGTTGTGAATGTCATTGAGTACATTGTAGGGAAAGAGGGCATGACATCACTCATGAGGTGTGTCTGAAACAACCTCAGCAGCATGACAAACTAATGCTGCCAAAAAAAAAGCCAAAGCCACCCAGTAGTGTCAACAGGAAGACTCTCTGTGTAAACCAAGGGACACTTGTCATACAAAGGAAAAAACACATAATAGAAAAAGAGAAGCAGCATAATCACAACCAGACACATTGCTTTAAAGGTGGTTTGTATTTGAGTAAATGCCAAATAGCAGCAGTTATCAGCTGTAAAGTAAATCTACCAACCACCTATTTAATGTGTGAGTTTCCAAAGCCAAAATGAAACACATACGAGAGCTTCAAAGAGGACACAGCTTCCATTCCTACAGAAAAAAATCAATTCTTTTTTTCAAGTCTATCTTAAAGTAAAACTCACATACCCATGTGTACACCGATAAAGATATTGATCACAATAATCACTCTTCCTGTCCATGCTGGCTGTAAGGATATCCCCTGTTAATGCTGTTCCACTGTAAAAGATCCATAGTCCACTGGGCCAAAATACATCCCAAAGATTAACCAAAGCAAACATGACGCTTCAGCGGCTGCAGTTAGTCAATGGGCCACTTAAAAGGTTACACTCTTATTAGTACAAAATTACCTCTTCTTGTTACTGTGCCTACTCTGCAGCTTAGCGAGGACACACAATGAGGGGAAACAAAAAGAGGGAATTTCACTCTAAAACTGATATGAGGTTATTGCAGGTATTTCTATCCTGGTGTAAATGTCAGCTCACAAGTAACAAGAAATTGCGTTAAAGAAAGTTAGAGGTAATTTAGAGAAAGTGTCTGCATTACATATTTTGTCTACTAGAGAGCAAAAAGTTGATTTTAACACAGTAAAATGTCCCATTCTGTAAATCTAATGTAATCTAATGTTAAAAAAAAAATCTATGTATGCAATGTCTTTATGTTAATTAGGAATGTTGTTGTATTTTTCTAAACCTAAATATATCAATATCAGTAGCCATTATCGACAGGAATATACCGTGGATTTTCTTAAAGGCCAGTATTGAAAGGATGATTACACTGAATGTCTAATAACTCTGTCACTGGACAAGTGAATATTTCATTGGGATAGATTGGAAAAAAGGTGAATCCAATCTTTAATTTGCAGGCAAGACCAGTGATTAAACATAAAAAATGTTTATTATGT